>NW_018164865.1:182287-203360 GCF_001263595.1 Phalaenopsis equestris | reverse complement strand
ATAACCCGTGAAGTAACTCTTCCTCAAACATAGAGTAGAGTTTCCGAGTATAATATGTTGCAGCTTGCCTCAACACTGGGCTTGTTTTAACTGTCAGTGTAATAACATTTTGAAAGCTTTTGAAGTCTTCATCCTTTTTGTTCATTCTTCATGACTTCATAATAATTTCTAACCTCAGAAAACAATCTGTTAAGGAACTAGTGGGCTTAGATGCACCATGACAGACATTATTTGTGGACTCACTTATTTGAGTAGACAAGATTCCCATTCCAAAAATTTCTTTACTGAATGCAGTTGACCAGTTATGTCTTATACAGTATAATGCATCTAGCCACATGTTATTGTGCAGGTTTCCTTGCTCGATCATTAGAGCCCAAATAACTTTGAACTCATCTTCCAAATCACACTTGCTCATGCATTTATAAAATAAGATTGTTAACGCTCTTGTATGTCACACCGCAATGAACTTTCGACGAGAATTTCTTATAGATATGCCATTGGCATAATCTATGTCTTGTAAATGGAAGACAATCTGCAATAGCTCTTGCCATCGCTTGATCCTGATCTAAAAATATTGTAATTGGATGCTTATCATCCATTATACGAATGAAAGTTTTGAATAACCACTTGAACGATTCTATCGTCTCGTCAGATAAAAAACCAACTCTGAATAGAACGTTTTGCCGATGGTGGTTAATCCCAACGAAAGAAGCACAACATATATTATACTTATTCAAACGGTAGCTAGTGTCAAAAATGATGACATCTCCAAAACAATCATAATCTAGTCTGCAAGACCCATCATTCCAGAAAAAGCTTGTAAGTCTGCCCTCGTCATCACTTTGGAAATCCCATGCAAACATGCTATCTTCATTTTGGCCCTCCATGAATAATTGTAAGAGAGATTTGGCATCGCCCTGTTCAATTCTGCTTCTTTTATCTGCCACATGTTATTGTGCAGGTTTCTTTGCTCGATCATTAGAGCCCAAGTAACTTTGAACTCTAATGCATCTAGCCACATGTTATTGTGCAGGTTTCCTTGCTCGATCATTAGAGCCCAAATAACTTTGAACTCATATTCCAAATCACACTTGCTCATGCATTTATAAAATAAGATTGTTAACGCTCTTGTATGTCACACCGCAATGAACTTTCGACGAGAATTTCTTATAGATATGCCATTGGCATAATCTATGTCTTGTAAATGGAAGACAATCTGCAATAGCTCTTGCCATCGCTTGATCCTGATCTAAAAATATTGTAATTGGATGCTTATCATCCATTATACGAATGAAAGTTTTGAATAACCACTTGAACGATTCTATCGTCTCGTCAGATAAAAAACCAACTCTGAATAGAACGTTTTGCCGATGGTGGTTAATCCCAACGAAAGGAGCATAACATAAATTATACTTATTTAAACGGTAACTAGTGTCGAAAATGATGACATCTCCAAAGCAAGACTCATCACTCCAGAAAAAGCTTGTAATTCTGCCCTCGTCATCACTTTGGAAATCTCATGCAAACATGCTATCTTCATTTTGGCACTCCATGAATAATTGTAAGAGAGTTGGCATCGTCCTGTTCAATTCTGCTTCTTTTATCCCTTTGAATGAAGTTGTATGCATCTTGTCTAGTGCACTCCAAGTTTTCAACACCAACAACCTCTGTAGCAAGGAAATTGAATGCATCAGCTACTATAATCCCATAACTTGTCATTGATCTTAATAAATTTGCATTTAACTCGCTAATCTTTCGACTGGAATGTAGAAGGTGCTTGTCACCGGATTCCGCCAAGGGGTGGTTATGACTTTCAACAAATTTCTTTATGGTCCAGTTGTCATCAAGATCAATAGCATAGCGAACCATTGCTTGACAGCCAGTCCGTGTATCCGCTTTTCTATACTTCACAGTAGTGGCTAGCCGAGATTCTCTTTTATGACCTGATTTTCCACAAATATAATCCTTCGACTTAATTTGCTTGGATTTAGCCCAGTAAGTTATGTGGTCCTTGCGTACAGTGAAACCAACGTAATGTGCATAAACACAATAATGTTTGTAAGCCTCTTCATCATTACGGACAACAGTATTAAGAAAGTTACGAGCAATTGGATCATTACAATTTGTTTTTGCCCTAGATATCTACAATTTTAAAGTATACAATAGAGATAGTCAGATAAATAACCCTAACCACATGTTATTCTTAGGTTATTGTTAGGTTATTCTCGGGTTTTTGAGTATTTCTTCAATCAACCCGAAAATAAATAACCCTGAACACAGAATAATGATGAAATAACCTAACGACAATCGAAGATTCACACAAAATCTCACTTTTTTTAGAGATCTAGTGGGTTTATGCGCAGATTATTCTTAGGTTATTGTTGGGTTATTCTCGGGTTATTGAGTATTTCTTCAATCAAACCAAAAATAAATAACCCTAAACACAAAATAATGATGAAATAACCTAACAACAATCGAAGATTCACACAAAATCTCACTTTTTTAGAGATCTGATGGGTTTATGCGCAGGTTATTCTTAGGTTATTGTTGGGTTATTCTCGGGTTATTGAGTATTTCTTCAATCAACCCGAAAATAAATAACCCTAAACACAAAATAATGATGAAATAACCTAACGACAATCGAAGATTCACACAAAATCTCCCTTTTTTTAGAGATCTGGTGGGTTTATGCGCAGATTATTCTTAGGTTATTGTTGGGTTATTCTCGGGTTATTGAATATTTCTTCAATCAACCCGAAAATAAATAACCCTAAACCCTAAATAATGATAAAATAACCCAACAACAATCAAAGATTCACACAAAATCTCATTTTTTCTTAGAGATCTGGTGAGTTTATGCGCAGGTTATTCTTAGGTTATTGTTGGGTTACTCTCGGGAAAACGGAAAACGGTTGAAGTAAACAAGAAATCTTACCTCCATTTCAAAGACGTTGACATTTATTTTGTCGTCCATGTGCTCAAACTCTTCATTAAGAGAGAAATCTAACTCCATCATAAATGCAGCGACCAAACCCTAGCTGAGACAAAAAAAACCTTTTTTGAAAACTTGTTTCGACTGAATAATGCAGAATAGAAGTTTCCGAGGGAATAATACGCCAAAAATAGACGGGAATACACCAAAAAGACGGGAAAATACGTAACATTTAGCACGTCGGGTTAGGCCGGGCTTAACGCGAAATTTTTTCTTTTTAAAATTTTTCATTTTTTATGACGTGTAAATATGGGTCCCGCAAGACCATTTCCTTGGATAGCGGACGTATCGCACCGTACGGGGACCTGAGGGAAAAATTCGGCTACGTTTAGACTCCGTTCGAGGAGAAAATATGAGGGACACGGGATGAGTTCATTTTATTCACTCCGATTTTGAGCCGCTTTTTTCATGTGGTGCGGCCCAAACCGCGATATTTGCTTGGATAGCGGACGTATCGCACCATACGGGAACCTGAGGGAAAAATTCGGCCACGTTTAGGCTCCGTTCAAGGAGAAAATATTAGGGACACGTGATGAGTTCATTTTATTCACTCCGATTTTGACCCGCTTTTTTCATGTGGTGCGGCCCAAACCGCGATAAAATACTACTGTGCGGCGGAGGACGCGAAATCGGGAGAAAAGCGGGCGGCGGACTCAACCCTGCGGCCCTAGCTTTCGCTTTGCTTATACTCGAAATTGCCCCTGGCGAAAGAATCCCTCAGCCCTAACATTCCATCTCGCCCCGTTTCTCCATCACGCAATAGCAACATCTCTCCGTGCATTTTGCAAGCTCCGTGAGTGGCCATCTCGCCTGGTGTTCCCTGCATTTCACAAGCTCCTTCCCGTGAGTGGCCATCACGATTACAGGTAGATTTTATAAGCTTGTTTTTTTGGATACACCTTCTAAAATATTGAAGAAGTTGAGCAAGCTTTGATTGCAATGGATAAGTTTGATCTCTGAGACTTTGTTTGAAGTTTACCTTTGATCTCTGAAACTTGGTTCAAAGTCTTTTGCATTATAAAATTGTTGTATGATATTCATAGTTATCTTCTCCATAGTATAAATTGCAAGGTTATTGACATTGGTGGGAGTTGTTTGAAACTCTATCTGCTCCTCTGGTTTTATTTGTAGCTTCTGCAGAGCTCTCGTGACAAACTGTTTCTCATTCTCATTAGAAACAAGTTGATGTTTCAATGCTTTGCCTTGTTATGTAGAAAATAATATCAGGTGATTATCCAAATGTCAATAAATATTAAAACAGCACAGACAAACTATCAATAGTTTTCTTGATGGTCTATTTCAATTTGGAATGTCTATCAATGATATCATTTGAGAAAAAAGGGAAGCTTTGAAGATTTCTCAATTTGTACGATTCATGTTATGTTACCCAGCTATGCATGCTAGAACATTGATGTAATATTGAGCATAAAACTCTTTTTACCTGCTTTTAATTATCATCTACAAGTTGGAATTTCCTAACTTGCTGCATAGTCCACTTTGTGAATGTGTGCACCTTGCTGAAGAAAATTATATGGCATTTTAATGTATTGGGCAATACTCTTTCTTAATCAAAATTCTCATAAAGTGTTCCTGGTAATGATAGTTATTGCTTCACCTTGCTGCACAAGTTAAAGGGATTACAAGTAAATAGGAAAGAAATTTTTATTTGATGTTGTTGCTTGAATTGAAAGCATATTTTCAAATTGAATTCGTTTATTCTTTGTATTGGGCATTTACATACATAGCACAGAATTCTTATATGTTTAAATATCTCACACCGTGCTTTTTTGCTTGAAAATCCTAAACCGAGAAATGTTGGTGAAAGGGTATTTGGAATATATGCAAATTTGAAAACATTTGGAATATGTGCAAATTATTTCATTGTTTTCCTTGTAGTTATTAAAGTTTAGGTGTTAGATATGTAAGAACAAGGAATTGTGTGGTATGTATGTAAAAGAATCTTCATTTCTCTCTTCTTCTGAGTGGTATGTATGCAAATTTTCATAGAAGGGTGTAAACTCTGCAAAATGGATGTACAATGCAGATTTGAGCTCCAATCTGGAGTACATAAGTCAGTTCGTCCATATTTTCAAACAACGTTTATGTGTTTCCATCGTTGAAGGTGCTTAACAGTAAGGGATTACAAGTATTGGAGGATTGGTTTGGTAGAGCAGGTGCAACCGCATAAGACTGATTGTAAATTCCATGGGAATGAGAAGGTTAATGTGTTTCCATCATTGGAGGGGCTTCTCATTTATTTTATGCTATTTTATGTTATTTTCATTTATTTTCTGCTATTTGCAGCAGTATTGGAAGGCTTATGTATCCTAGTTTTGGTTCCCTATTATTTTATGCTTCTGTTGTTTGTTGATAGTTGTTATGTCAGCCCCGGTATGACATCTATTACTTTTCTGCATCTGGTGACACTTCATATTTGATACATTAGCTGTATGGACTGAGTAAACTTCTGATTTAATTTACAAATTTAGATATACCTGTATGGTTGCGCTTTTTATATTATCGAGCATAATATAGAGCTGAAGCTTTTTATGTGGAAGTTAATATAAATTTGATAGAAAACCACCACATAGGTTACTGTCAAAAAATTTGACAAGGTTTAATAAAAATTCTTTTTCAAACATTGTCTTAAAACCGCTATGTGAGGAATTATTTCGAGTTCAAAGCTTAAAACTGCTCATGAATGAATTTCAGGATTCTACAAAGGATTGCTTCCAAATTTGCTATGAGTGGTTCCTTCTACAGATGTTTGTTTTGCAATCTTCTTTTGAAACCACTAAAGCTCGCATTGTGAAGTTGATTTTAAAGGACTGCGATAGTCTTTCTTGCATTTAGTGCTTCACTTTTTCTCTCTGAAGAAAAGGATTTTTTAAAAGTTGTCTTTTTGCTTTTGAATTATCAAATTTTTTGTTGTCATAGTTCTGATTTAAACAACTTCAGTAAACATGGGCAGAATGATCTTTTTTCTAAAAACAGCTACCCAAAGCTGTTCTCACACAGCTGCAACAAACAAACAACAAGCTTTCCCGCAGCAGTTTTCTAGGGCAGCACATCTGCAGCTGAAAAGTTGAGAAGCTACAACAGCACCAAATATAGCCTTAAAAAGCTCCCATTAAATGCGTTGGCAGTTGCACTTTTGGTTTTGAAAGTTGGTTGTAGTAGTAGAAAAGCTGGTTTTGAAAGTTGTTGTTTAAAATATGTTGTTTAGAAGCTCATTGTTTAGAAGTTATTGGTTTTTTGAAAAATATAATTCTATGAGGTTTGTCTGTTAATATAATGATTGTATTGTCCTTATTATAGAAACACAATTTAGTTTAAACTGTTTGGAAAACAGTTTTAAAAGTGTTGTTTGTGTAGTAAATTCAATCACAATTTATCATATTTTTTCTCTCAGAACAACATAATCGAGCAAATAGATGTTGACATTGACTGAATCATAAGAAATAATCAAATTATATCTTCCAGCATTAACACAATTAGTAGAGATTGTCATACATCAAATGTTCAAGAAAAACAAAATTTCTTACAAAATGAAAACCTAATTTGTTATCCAGAATACAAATACAAAATCAGAATATATGCAATGCTAATAACAGCAAAAGCAATGCTATAATCACAAAATCTAAGAACTAAAATCTTCACAAGAAAATTCAAATCTCTAATTCAATATGTCATCAACTGCATATATATTCTCTTGTTTTTGTGGTGTTTCTCTTGGTTTATCAACCCACTAAAAGAATTTACAATTTCTATTTGTTAAATTCTCTTTGGACACCTGTAAAATTTGCATCTTACAATATCTCCTTTCTAAGTGGTGAAAATGATGCACAATATATTGCAAACATAAAAAACCGGTCAATGTTTGGTTCTCTTAGCGCTTGTTGAAGTGCTTGAGCTTATTTTAGATAGAATAATACTGTACAAAAATAATTAGCACAGAAATAACAAATTTCGTTGTACATACAAAAAACAGTAACTTTTAATGCAAATAAAGAATGTCATTCAAAAGATCATTTTGGGACAGATGACTCATCATAATCAAAGAAACTGAAAACATAAACCAACAAATAAATACTATGTTAAAAGAAATCAAGAAAACTACAAAAAAAAGAAACACGAAAGAAAAACACGAAAGAAAACAATACCGACAGGGCTTCAAAAACAAAGAAGCACAAGAAGAAACGAAACACGAAAGAAAACAATACCGATAACAGGGCTTCAAAAACAAAGAAGCACAAGAAGAAACTCAAGATGAAAAATATATTGAGATTAGTACTTGCCTGATGAAAAATGTATTAAAATAACTTCTAAATACTGTAAATATTTTAACAACAAAAACATTTACATGTATCGTTGAATTTTAATGCAGTGGTTGAAGAACATTATAGCTTAACTGTTACCCCGACTATAATGGAAAAACCATTAGAAATCTGAAAAAATTAGCAAATCCAAAATAACATAGAAAGCTATTGATATAAAACACCAAAATTAAATCACAGAGTTCTTAAATATACCTGAGATTTAAAAAAACAAGGAAGGTGAGCACTAACAATTATGTCTTATTGATTAAATACATTTACTCTCATTTTTATGAGCTCAGTACCGAAATTTTCAATCAATACAGTAACCTACAGTATTTCCACCAACATATATAATTTTAACTTCCAAATTATTCTGACTACATTATAAAACATTGCAGGTATTATAGGTATAAGAAATTAGATTATATTATAAACTGTCATATGAACTGCATTATAAAAGATTGTAGATATTTCCATTAACTTATAAAAAAAATCTCATTTGAAACCACAACAGAAGAAAGTATTGTAGAAAAGAAGCTCATAAATCTCACTTTAAAGCACAACCGAAAAAATAAACAAATGTCGAGAATCTACAAACTGAACGTTCAAGAAATTATATATGTAAATTCATACACATTGAGTGGTATGCAATGCCAATCTTTCTTTAATATTAGTGCCGTAGAAAGGAAGAGTATAAATGCCATTTGAAGCTACAACAGGTATTGCCACCCGCTTATTAAACAAAAAAAATCTCATTTGAAACCACAACAAAAGAAAATGTCATCGAAAAGAAGGGCATAAATCTCATTTGAATAAACCAATGCGTAGTAAACACAAATAAACACAAATTGAACTTCAAGGTGTTATATATGTAAATCATTGTAACTTATATATAGAAGTGCATTATAAAGCATTGCAGGTATTGCCAACAACTTGTAAAAAAAATCTCATTTGACACTAAGAAGAAGAAAGTGTCGTAGAAAAGAATGACATCATAACTTATATATGAACTGCATAATAATGCATTGCAGGCATTGCCAACAACTTGTAAGAAAAAAATTCTCATTTGAAACCACAGCAGAAGAAAGTTCTCTTTTTCATTTGAAGTTTATGGTTTTATATATGTAAATGCATATGAATCGAGTGGTTTTCATGCCAATCTTTCTTTAAAATCAGCGTACTTGAAGCTCAAACTGATATTTTGTATTCCAAAAATGTAGAGGCGTTTACAATTCCTATATATTTACATATGTAATACAAACTTTTTTTTTCTTTAACCATTGCGCCACCCAAAACTTTCACATTACAATAGAAACAAAAGGTAAATATCATCTTCTAACTTTTTAGAAGAGAAGCAAACCTATTCAAGCATAGATACGGTGACAAGCACTTCAAAAAATTGAAGTTTAAGGAGTCATATATGTAAATACATATAAATTGAGTGGTATGCATGCCAATCTTTGCTGAAAATCAATGTCTTCTTTCACAAACTAATGATTTTATTCATAAACCAATGCCTTCTTTCACTTACCTACAGAAAGTAACCATACTTGTCTCCAAGCATAAAATTGCACACAAATTTGAGGAAACTGAAACATATCTAGCAAGTAGAGTTGAAAACCATTATATGCAAGCACAGTCCAAACTGAAACATTCCATACGAATTATGCATATTATTCCTCATCCAAACTGAAACTACCATATGCATATTATTTCTTTGCATATAAAACATGGATGAGCTTTAAAACTCATACACAAAAAGATATATTGCAACTCTTCGCCTTCAGATTCTCATAAAAAGAAGAAAGAATGAGGCACTTAAAATGCATGTTAGTGCTACTTACCAATTTCAATATAGCACTGTGAATGAAGTAAAATATTTTGCAAATAACACATCAGTTACAACTGGCATTTTTATTCCCAAGAATGACAACCATGACACTCAAAATTCAAGATTAATGTGTTCCAATTCCCCAAATGTGCACTCATTAATTTTATTGTAGATGTCAAGTTAGAACTACATTAGCAAAGATATACTATCACAACATAGCCATCTCATATGCACCATGTTCATCACCAACGCTGGTATTGATGATCTTATCATCAGTTTCCATAAACGATTTACCCGACTAATATTCATATGCTTTCAAAGGCACTGATTCAATGTCATTTACGTTTATGAAGTCAAAGTTGAAATGCAAAGGATAGTGACGTATGTAATTATGAAGTGTTATTGTCGCGGCGACAATTTAAATTGTTTCTCAAAAGAATATATTGGCATGTCTCTTAGAATAACCAATTTTTTCTTCCAAACTCTAAAAGCTCTCTCGATCACACCTCATAGTGACGGATGACCCATTTGCATAAAGGAGGATTTACTAACAAACCTCTCCATTCCAATAGGTTTACATTTATGACAACTAACCTTCATATTTATTCCACCTCTCCTATGACGAAGATATAAACAATAATATTTTTATTTGAAATAAAATATTTTAATGCTATAAATTTTAAAAAAATAATATTTACACGTTGCAAATTTAAATTTGTAAAAGTTGGGTGGTATGTATATAAATGACCCAAATCTAATATTACATAAAAAATATAAAAAAAATTACAGATATACCACACAATTTTTGTGCATTTATATAACTAATACTTAATTTTTTTTTTATTTACAATTGTATCATCTTGATGTTATAAACTTATGCATGAAAATATCTATTTAATTTAAAAAAAAAATTGTAGTATTTTTGTTGTAATATTAATAATTTGAGTGTTAGACACGTAAATACGAAGCTTTATAAACATTATGTATCTGCATGTAAAAGATGACTTTTATCAATTTTTAAGGACAAATATGCATTGTTATGTATAACTTTGTTATGCAAATATATTATAAATATAAATATCAAATTTTAAACATTAGACATGTAAATACATACAAATTGTGTGATACGTATGTATTTTTTTTATTTATGAGTTTATTTTAGGCCATTTACATACATACCACACAATTTTTATGTATTTACATCTAGCACCTAAACTCTTACATTTACATGCATAACACTCAAATTTTTAACACATAAAAAATGCTACTAATTCTAAAAAGATTCAAAATGACACTGAACATTGTTTGAATCTTAATTTAAACCTAATTAAAATGCAACTAATATTGTAACACATCGTCGCTCTAGCTGACACCTTCCCAATCAATTATGAACAACGACATTTGCAATGCTACTCTTGTTTTTGTTTAATTTCATATTGTATGATAACATTCAACTCTTCATTGTATTCTGCGTTCAAATAAGGTTCAAGAAAAGTTTGAATTTTTAAATTTGTTTGTGTGAAAGCGGCATCTACATACAAGAGGATGCTTTTTGGTCCACATTGAACTTCGAGCATATTTCCACAAAACAAGAAATATAATATCATGTTTTCCTTTTATCATTATAACTTTAGATTATAGTAATTATAGAAATGTATTATCCACTTTGTTGCAAACAAAGAAGTCAATGATATGACATCTTATAAATTTTTTTTTTTTTTTTAATATTTTCACAACTAATTTGAAGTTGCCCCAAATGGACTATATAAATGATCGACATAATAGGAGCACATTCTTCATTGTTTTTATAAACTCAATTATGTTCTAGGAAATTTACATGCATATCACTTATTTCTTATGTGTTCACATATCTATCATCTAAACTTTCATATTTATATATATAACATTTTAGTGTCATAAACCTATTATCACACCTTGGGTTTGCGTGACGATACACCCCGATAATGCGAGATATAATGAAATGAATTTAACATATATTTTTTTCTTATGAAAAATAATATGCAAATAATAAGAGAAAGAAATAATGAAAGATAAATTTTATTCAATAAATAAGAGTCAAGCTGACAGAACAGAAGGAAAACAAAACCGAAAATAACACTAGAGAAGAACTACTAAAAACCTATAAGAGGAAAATATAATACCTAATGTAAAACTAAAAATACCCAAAAGAAAATCTAAAGCTGGAGAGACTAGTTTTGTGGGGCCAGTTCAACTTGTGGCTGGATGTAACATATTATGCAAAAATATCAATGGGAGATTTCGATAAATCAAAATCAATAAATAATCTCTATTTATTAAAACATAAGCATCAAGAAAGAGAGGCATGCAGTAAACAAAACAAAGGGACAACTACTATGTGCAAATATAACATCATAAAGTGATAAAAGTGTGATAAATAAAATATACTCAATTATCTTAAGAAAACACACAATTATTTCAAATACGACTAAGTCTTACTAATATATAACTTAACAATTATTTATTATTAAGTTTTCATTTATATTTATATAGTCAGTTTTTTTATCACACTCCCTAAACCAGGAAGGTAAACATCAACCCAAGGAAACCAGTAATTTTCTTTAGAGTCATTACTCAGTGTGTCTGTTAGCCAGATTAACCAATATCCAAAAAGGTTCTACCAATCTACATACCAATACATACAAACATACACAATTGCAAATTTTTTCACTAGTATATATATATGTAATATGTTAATTTACACAAGCGAGTGATATGAAAAATCTATATGCAATTCATGAGTGTAATGTGCAAGAAAATATGATATTATAATTAGATGATTTAATCAAATATGTAAGGAGTTATGCAACAATAAAATAAGATAGTTATTTATTTCATTATGAGCAATGAATGAAACAAATAAAAAATATAAATGAAGTAGAAAGAAAGATATGACTAACAATCCTACAAAATAACTAGAAATCTAGTACAAATAACAAAGATTAACACTCCTAACAACAAATAGTACGTTTATCTCATAATAAATAATAGTTACTTATCTTAAAAAAATAAAATGATACTTTCAGTTTTTAAATGATTCAACTAGTGTTGATTAACAATCTGAATGAAATTAAAATTCAAAATATAAACAATTATTAAATTAAATATAACCATTTATTAAATTAGGTGTAATAAAATTACCATATATGTGTGTGTGTGTGTGTGTGTGTGTGTGTCTGTGTATTAGAATAAAAGGATGGGCTCACGATGCTTGCTCGATTGAGGAAAAAGGAGAAGGAAGAGGTGCAAAGAGGGATTTTCTAGGGATCGCGGTTATAGGGGCGAGCGAGGTGAGGCAAGGTAACTCCCTCCCTTTTGACCTCAATTTATAGTGATTTGAGGTGATGGGCTCGAGAAATTCGGGAAGGCAACAAATTGAAGAGAAGATTTGTATGAAGAGAAGAAAATAAAGCTATTTAACTTTGGAAAGAGACAACGAACAGGGAGGAAAGAGAAGAAAATCCCACAGGAAATCGTGCAAGATTTAAATCCAGAAGGTGGCAGGGAAAGATCGCTACTTGGTAGCTGAAAAGGTAAGAAAATCCAAATCTTACATACTACTCGCCTTAAAAAACTTTGATTGCCAAATTCATATCTTAGTTTTGGAATAGTTGTGTGTACTTTGCAATCATCTCTTAATCAATCTCTCATGTTGCTTCTCACTCTTACTAGTTCTTCCAAAGCACTCTAACAAAAGGGATAGATCAATGGTGAATTTGTTGAAGTTTATGCTCCAAGATATGATCTAGCATGCCTTCATAACTCAAGTCTTCTCGAATAACCAACAACTCATATCAGATGATGTGATAGTCATCATGGATTTAAAAAGAATCTTTAGGAACAATATTCTAAATCGAACCCCTATATACCCTGAGGATGGTTGTTATCGAACTAAGAAGGAAAAGTTGTAAAAAAAACTAAAATTTGATGATTTAGTAGAAATTTCAGGATCAACAAAAGATTGGGTGATTAGTCCGGGGATTACTAAATTCAAGTTTTGATCATGGACGAAGCCTTTTTCATCAGGCTGCAGATGTCAAACTAAGCGCTATCTTTGGAGGCAACCCAAGTATTATCACATGTGTTGGAGCTTGTTTTTACTTTTAGCATTTGTTTTAAAAATTATTTTGAAATTTAGATTAAAACATTGCTTTAAATTTTTCTTTCTAATTTTCTTTTAAGATAAAGTTTTGAGACTTGTATCTCTACAGAGTGGCTTTCCATTTATAGTGTTTGTACTACACTGCCTTCTTACTTACTTTGTAACATGTGAACCTGCTGACATTCATGTGCCAATGCATTTACCATCTTTTCCTGCACTTACCTGCTTTTTATCTATATTGTTACTTTTCTGTTATATATGTTGTAGAAAAAGAAAGTTTGGTGGAGAAAACCTTACCTCATTATAAACCGGATATGTAGTTCACATAAGTCAGGAAAAGATGTACATTTTATTTTGTAACATCTGTAAGGAATTCTAAATTATTTTAAACTTCATATCATAGTCTAGTAAAATTCGATAAACATCATTTAGAAAAGATTAACTTCAATGAGTTAATAACAAGGTTCAGAACTTAACAAGTTCAGACTTTACTTGAAAGAATCAATACATTAACAAAAAAGGAGTAATTTAAGTGTTAAGTAGCAAACTGTGATTTTTTTTAATTTTTTTCAGTTTCATTTTAATCAAGTTAGCTTTATCTTATGTTTTAAGTGCAAATATAAGCTAAAAGGTGTGGCATTAAAACATCAAGTGTTGAGTTTTTCTACTTAAGAATCACAACCCTTTACATTATTTAAAATTGAAAAAAAAAGTTGCCAACCAGATATAGTAATACTCAAAAGAAAAGAAAAAAAATGAATGAAAAGAAAAAGAAAAAAAGAAAAAGAAAAAAATTCAAAAAGTGAAAAACCCTTGTGGAGAAGCTTAAGGTTGGCACAACAATTATTCAAAGAAAAAAAACCATAAAGGTGCCTAGTGGGACTTAAGTGATTAAATTTTTCTATGATTCTTTAATAAAAACCCTTTTATGTCATATTAAAAGAAAAGAGTTAATAATTTTGAGCTGGCTAAAATCCAATGATATTGCATTAAAGATAGTTAAGGTTGGTGAAAGAGGCTTAAATTACATCAATTTAATGATCTATATGATATTCTTAAGGAAGGAAGGAAGGAATGAAGGAAATTAAGAAAATGTCAAGTTATTGAACATTAAAGATAATTGATCCTGATGACATTTAAATACTTTTATTTAGTCTTAATAAACATACTGAATAGTTAGAAAGCTATAAGTGTTTGATATAATTCATAATAATTCAAGTCGAGCCATGTGATTACTTAAGTTCAAGTAACATAGTAAGTTTAAGGTATTTGCATACATTAATTTTATGTGATTTTGCCTGCATTTTTTTCAATATTTTACATGTTATTTTCACTTATTTTATCATTGATTGATACTCGAGAAAGTTTTGCTTGATGTTGTGCAGGTTATAGGTGTTGAACATAGAATATGGGTCAAAATGCGCCACATATTGTTGTATGGTGTGACCACGCCTGATCTGGGTATGACCATGCTAGATGTGAGTGTGACCACGCTAGAACTGGCATGACCATACTGGGGTTTGACGTGACCATGCCCCTGGACGTCCAAACTCATATTTTGCAGGATTTCTTGTCGATTCTGGAGGGATTGACGAATTTGGAGAGCTTAGATGCCTATTTTGGATCCCTAATGTACCTAATTATATTTTTGTCATGAGAGAGATCATTCTATACCTCTTGGAGCCTTGGATAAGGAGTGTCACATCAAAGATGGCTTGACGACTAAAAGAAGAGAGTTTGGGAGAGATTTTGAGGGATCTCTTGAGGATTGTCTTCCTCTTTGGGTGAGAAACCTTCAAGGGAGAGTTTTTTTTTTAATTATTTTGTAAGTTTTGAAAGAGTTTGTATGAGAGGGAAAGGTGCTGACTTTGTAGAGGAAACAATTTCTTGTATGTTTTTTATATTTATGTTGCTTGCACTGGATTTTCATATGGTGTTTTTTGCTATAATTTTTTCCTTGATGACCAAATAAGCTTTTCTTCATGTCTTTATGATGTAGGGAGTAGTGGATTTATCATGAATTTTTTGTAATATTTTTTTGGTTAATTTATTAATTGTTTTCTTGTGCTTTACGGCCTATGTTGTTGGTTAATCTCCGAACGTAATTTACTCATAGTTTGGCCAACTAGGAAGTTAAAATGTTTCATAAAACTACGCCCTCTAACTATTGCATAGTGGAAACAAAGGGTAAATCATATAATTCTGATAGGATAGACATATTTTGGTGGAGTTTTTTAATCATCCCATGGGATCAGAAAAGTCTTGTTGAATGCCTTGGGGATTGAGGAAGCCTTAAATTCATGGATTCTAGGCTTCTTTTGATCTAGATATAGGAATAAGGAGTACTATGTCCCCGATTGACAACAAACAAATAGAAAATATTTAGGAAAAAACCACAATTACTACGATCCCAAATTACAATGGCACGAGCCTCATCTATCTTGAAGGAACACACAAATTACCCACTTATATTCTTCTTTTCTTTCAATTTCTAAGTACTCTATTTTGCTAGGACCTTAGAACTTAAAAATATCCTTTCGATAAACATTAAGCTAGGTTAACTAAATTAGTAAATTAGAGATTTTTCTATAGAAACAAATATTACACTTTCTCTATGGGAATAATAAATGGTACTCTTAAGCAGTATTGCTACTTGACTGTGTACTTGCGTTGCCTAGATGACTTAGGTCCTGGTAAGTTTTGGTGCATCATTTTTGTGCTTTCTTAAAGAGATTTTTCATGTTGCTATTTTGCTTTCTACTGAAGATTTTTCATGATGTTTTCAACCTTTTTGGAAGAGATTTTTTGCTTAACTATTGTCCTTTCTAGAAGATATTTTTTTATTACTATCACTCTTTCTAGAGGAGACTTTCTACAGTACTGAGATGTTGATATCTGTGAAATATTAACCCTCTAAAAATCAATAAAAGTACTATAATTTTGATGGGGCGGTGTTGACACCATTTGAAGATGGATGACCTTTCTCCAGGGGTATGGAAGATTAAGGGTCTATTTGGCATGATTTTTAGGGTACAACGTAGTTTCAACCATAACTTTGCTTGTTGGGAAACAATTATGCGACAACATATTTGACGATGTGCCTATAAACACAGGCCCCTGGTAATACCACACGGGTTGTGTTTCTTATCTCATTTTTCCCCTCCATGTCTTTGCATCTCTGCCCTAACTTCTTTACTTCTGTTTCTTATCTTTTTTATGTCTCAATCTCTCTTGCACCTCTACCTCTCTCATGCTACCTCTCTCGCATCTCTGCTGCTTCTCTCATGTCTCTGCTTTAAGGCCATCTCCTCTCTCTCGTTTGTGCTGCAAAAAGTGCTCTTCCCTCACTCTCCGACGGTTCTCAGTGTGTTTTGTGGCTTGCTTTACATGTAAAATCAATTTTTGATACCATAAGGATGGGATTTGGATTTTGGTATCCTTTGTCCTTTTTTTTTTACTATTTGTGCTCTTTACTCTACTTAGTTTTTGGTTTTAGGGTTGTGACCACTGGAATAAATGGATTTGAGATTTGTCAGCTTTAAAATGGTTGGAATTGGATTTTGTGGCATATGGAATTGGATGTTTGTGGCATCTGTGGATTTTGGAGGTTGGGAATATCTTTCTTGTTTATGGCCTCAATATATAATTCATTTTTATTTTGGTTGGTTTGGGTGGGTTGCCCTCTTTCTTAGATGGATGGTTTAGTGAGGTGTCATTTTTTATTAAGAAATATTCAAACTGAAGGAAATGTGTAGCCATGACTGATTTTGTTATAAACAACACAAAACTACAAGGGTAGAAAGTTCATTTATTGATAAATAACTACAACACAGCTGCTGCAAAATTGCATAAAATAAATAATAGCTTCATCGCAATAGCTTCCTGGCGCAGTAGCCTCTTGTCCAACAACTTTTTAATAAGTTGCAGCTACCCCAAACAAACCCTAAGCTTGCAAAGATTGTCTACCTTCTAGATTACCCCAAAAAGGTGAATAGCTCCTTGATCAGAATGCAGAGATTTTAGAGTATTTTTTGGGCAAGGACATTGACTTTGAAGAAGAAAACATGAAGTTGTAAACCTTCAGATTAGGAGGAGAATGTTTTAGTGGATCAGTGTCACTTCTTTTGTTGAATTATTGTAGTCTTTTTACTAATATGTGTTGGTTGTTATCTTTTCAATTGTCAGAAATTCCATTCATATACAATGATAATGTGTTTATTTGTACCCCTTTCTTTTGCTTGATGTAGTAAAATTTTGACAATGCTTTTAATGTTCATTTTGCTTTTTCTTTTGAGTTGTGGTTTTCTCAGCTCATGGACGATTACAAGATGTTGTTACACAACTTATGAATTAATGTCACATAAATTTTTGGCTATCACTATGAATGTCTAACTTTTTTAGGTTGATTAGCTAGTCTAAGCATGTTTGCTTAATGATTGAAACTTATAGTGGAAGAAGTCAGTTGTAAACCACAAAAGATGTAAGACTTTTCATAAGTAGTATAACTAGAGATGCTCAATGGAATTAACCTGTATCAAAGTAGAAAGAAGAATTCATTTGGGATGTAAGACCCATTTTAGGTTGTATAACCAGAGATACTCGATGATGTTAACATATATTTGAATAGATTTGAAAGACAAATTCATTGACAATATAACAGAAGATGTTTGACGACGCTAACCTGTATTGGAATAGAGTGGAAAAGAGAATCCATGAAGGATCCCAAGTTTTTTACCTAAAGCATCTTCTTGATGACATTAACATGTGATTAACAAAGTCATATGAAATCCACCAAGGTCTTTTTTATTAATCTGAGGTAGTTAAATGAAGCTTATGCTTGATCATTGTAATTTATGATGGAATAGGTTGAGTTGAGTCCTCGTTAGACCGATTAAGCCTAAAATGAAGTGTCGGAAAGTATTCTGCATTTCTCGAGACTGGGCTTAATTCAAAGTGGACCTTATTTTTTTTTAAATGATGTCGCAACCACACTTAAGAATAATATATGGTTACTTACTAGTTACTATTTTTGAATTGGTTGTCCCCCCAATAACCAAAAAAATTACATGAGCTTATAAGCAGCCCATGTGATGAATCTTGAAGAGATCTACTTCCTGATCCAATTGAACAAGAGCTCAGTATGATGTGGGGGGTGCTGAGGAGCCCTCTTTTCTATGAAGGTTACCCCAAAGTCTGGAAGCGATTCTCAACGACTTGATGTCTGAAGGAGATGTATGATGACTATTTTATTACATATGTGCTCAAGATGTTAACATAAACAACCTCTTAAGACTGTAGTGAAGTTTTCCTATGGTTGAAGTAGATTTCATATATGTTGTGTTTGAATAAGATGTTGGAAGACTTTCCCACAAGATGTTAATATAAAGGATCTTTTGAGATTGCAATGAAGGTTGCACCCACATCAAAGAATGGAAAGAAATGATATTCAAGAGGTGCAAATGAGTTTTCTTCATCAGCTGGATGATATATGTTATCACAGAATGAAGTAAGTGCACAAAATCTCAAACCTGAAGACTATGTCGAATAAAACTTCACTTCTCACAGATGATATCAAACTAATGAGTAAGATTAAAGATAGTAAATTGATTATTTAGCATCTTGACATTACACAAAAATTAACCAGACACTCATGTAATTAAAATGAAAGGTAGAGACACCATAAGTTTTTATATGGAAAACTTTAAAAAAGAGAAAAAAATCACAAGGTCTAGCCCAACTAATAAACTTAACTATGTAATGGTATGTACACAAACTCACTCATCTCTTAAGTTAGGGAAGATGGAATTATAAATTTAATTCATGATGTTGTCCAAGAAAGAATAACTGTAATGGCTAGTGAAGACCATAATTGATTATTATAGAGATAGTAGTCTGTTGTGAGTATTGTAGAGGTTGAATGTAGTACAAACTTAGCGTAGAGGCCATGGTTCCATGATAGTAGTTGGCCGAGTAGGTTGTAGTTGGTTGCTCTAAAAATGTCGGTTGGCCAGATAGGTCGTAACAGGGAGCTGTAGGAGCTTTGAGACATATTGACAATAATTGGTCACATTAATTTAGTTGATGAGTTACAATAATGTCCATAGGAAGTAGAGGTTGGAGTTGGTGGCTGCAAGAGTTGTAAATCACTTAGGTCAGAGTTGGTAACATAGGTCGGAGTGAAGAGTTGTAAGAATATCCATAGGCTATAGAGACCAGAGTTGGAAGCTACATGAATTGTGATAACGTCTGTAGGACATGAGGGTTAGAGTTGGGTGCTGTATGAGCTGTGATAACGTCTGTAGGCCGCAACAGCTAGAGTTGGGAGCTTCATGAGCAGTAATAACATATGTAGGCCACAAAGGCCAGAGTTGGGAGCTGTATGAATATTGATAATGTTCCACAGGCTACAATGGATAGAGTTGGGAGTTGTATGTGTTATGATAACATCCATATGACATAGAGGCTAAAGTTAAAAGTTGCATGAGCTGTGTCAACGTATGTAGGGAACACAGGTTTGAGTTAGGAGCTACATGAGCTCTGATAACATCCATAGGCAATAGAGGCCAAAGTTTAGAGTTGTATGAGCTGTCATAACATTCGTAGGCAACATAATCCAAAGTTCAGAGCTGCACAACAAGGCACAAAGATTGAAGTCAGAAACTAGACGAGTTGTGCTAACATCCACGGGACGTAGATATTGAAGTTGGGAGTTGTAGGAGTTCTGATTGTTCGTAGAACATAAAGTTTAGAGTTGGTAGCTGCACGAGCTATGCAAACATCCATAGGCAGTAAAAGCCAAAATTTGGGGTTGCATGAGCTATGAACCACTGTCGACGCTATTTTTGGTTGGAGGAGTTGCCCGTAAGAAGCTGTCGGTTACTGACCAAAGAAAAATATGTTGATATTTTCATACATATTTTATATTATTTTTAATGATAGTGCACTTTAAAGAAAGGTATTTTTGATGTTTTGTTGCAGGAATGATGAATTAGGGTCATTAGAGCAAAAAGATGAAAAAATGAGCGAATTTGGAGCGAAAAGGACCAAAATGTGGAGATTTGAACTAGGCCGCTGACGGCGCCCTCGACCCCTCCTACGGCAAGTTTTTCCCGAGACTACAGGATAAAATTCTTCAAAAGCTCGCTGACGACGCCCTCGAGGCCGCCGACGGCGAGATCGACGGTTATGCCTACTCAAGCTTTGGATAAGGCCAAATTTTAAAGGGATGCTTAGGTAACTCTTGGGAGAGCTCATGGAAAGCACAACCACAACTTTAAAAGAACATTTTGGCCAAAAATTGAAACAGTCTAGAGGCCCTGGATGTTAGAGAGGTCCTAGAGTGTATAGATTTTCCATTAGTGTGTAACAATTGTGAGGATTTCTTCGAGAGATTGTAAGAGTGGAGGGAAAGTGATTTCTTCCTCCTTGCTACTTCGAAAAGGAATTCTGTGTGCTGTAAAGAAAGGAAGAGATTCAGAGAAACTTCGAGGAGTGTTCTTGGGGAAAAATTAAAGATAAGTTATTTACTTGTTGTAGTTTGTATGACTTTGATTTTATATATGAATTTTGAGTTTTGTTGTGTTTTCCCTTTGCATTCTGAGTAGTTTTCTTTGTCTTTTTCCTTGTCTCGAGATTTATGAAATGGTGATTTGAATTGGTGCAGCCATGAAAATATTTAAGAAATTGTGATGATCTTTTCACTTCGATCTTAATTTACTTTTAATATGACCAATTGATTTGTTAAAATATGTTGAGTTTTACAACTAAAGTGAAGATTACATCCAAGATTT
>NW_018164865.1:181719-182136 GCF_001263595.1 Phalaenopsis equestris | reverse complement strand
TTTATTAGTTATTAAAATTATCTATTTATTTCAATTGCCTATTAGTGACAGATAAGCAAATTGAACGTCGTTGTTGTGATTAAAGTATTGCTTTTCTAAAATCTTAGTTTGTAATTCTAAACTACTCCCTGTGGAATCAATATCTAGGACTCCATTAGTGCCCTATATTACTTGAGCGATACGTATACTTGCGTTGATAAGTGTGTCTTTACAATTATTTAATGTTTAATACGTCCATATTTATCTTATATTTTATTGCATATATAAAGTCGTTGTCAAGTTTTTGGCGTTGTTACCGGGGAGTGATTGGTGAGTGAGTAAAATCACGATCAGAGTAACGAAAAAATTAGGATTATTAGAAAATTTTTACTTAAATTGCAACTTATTTTATATTTATATTTAGTTAATTATATTACT
>NW_018164865.1:168300-170209 GCF_001263595.1 Phalaenopsis equestris | reverse complement strand
AGTACTGAAGTGGAGATGTTAGCCCTCAGGCGAGGGGAACATGGGAGCTCCGAAGTGAGAGCCGGTATCCTCCCAGCCTAGCCGCAGATTCAATAAACAAGCATAGGATTAGTCAATATTCTTTATGCCTGGACCAAAGGGTAAAGAATATGTATGCTCCTATTTGGCACAATATAAATTGAACTAATTCATTTTATCCATTCACTATAATTTCTTGACAAGGAGAAGGGTGCTTTCTTATATATTGAATATCATAATTAAACCTTACCTAATATCATTAGTTATTCATTAGTTATTAAAATTATCTATTTATTTCAATTGCCTATTAGTGATAGATAAGCAAATTGAACGTCGTTGTTGTGATTAAAGTATTGCTTTTCTAAAATCTTAGTTCGTAATTCTAAATTACTCCCCGTGGGATCAATATCTAGGACATTTTATTGTAGAGTCCAAAGGAGGAAGTACTAGGGGATGTCATGGATCCAGAGGAGAACCTCAGTGACTTCCCAAACTATCCTAATGTTTGGGTTCAATTTTGAGGAGAAATATTTAGGTGTTTCATCCCACAGTTTTTATTAGTTAGGTCATATATTTGTGTAAAATGATCACACAAATAGCCAAGAAGATGTGAGGATTTAGGTCGTCACAAACGACAATCTCGGAATCCTAAGACGAGTTAGGTCTTATATTGCACAACATGATTGTGCAAAGGCCTAAGGATGAGTTGAATAATTATGTTGCATAAGAAAACAACCTCGAAGTCCTATGTCTTGATTGTTTAATTCTAAGGAAAGAGATATGTTGTTGTAGATCCTCTTGTTGTTGTAGATGGTCATGCTACCCATAATGCTAGCTCCAAGCTCCTTGTCGTGACGAGTTTAAGTTTTCTAATGTGTCAAGTTAAGATGTACCTATGGTTATGGTCCTCTAAATATTATGGGGGATATTAATGTTGAATAGAGCGACATAGATTAGGATCCTACGGTTCCCTCTATTTGGCACCACTAATTTTTATCGGATTCACTTAGTACAAATGAATTTACTAAACTCAACTTAATGAGTGCCATACTTTCATTTAGAGCGTGGGAAATCTCGTTAGCAACCGTAGGTTACCTCCTCCGAGCAACCGTAGATTACATCTTAATTCAGTTGTAATTGTTGTTTGTGATGTTTGTGATTAAATTTTGAGTTATCTTATATTTTTAATGTTATGGCAGTGAATTTTATCTTGGTTGATCTTAGTTTTGTTTTGGTTTGATGGCTATCCTAACAATTTTGGTTTTTATGCAAGGTCACATCATTGTTTAACATGCAGGTTTTGGTAGTTTTCCTAACCCTATGTCATATCTTGGTGGGTCCTTAGGAGTTTAATTAAGGATGGTTTTGTCAAGCAAAACATATTAAGTTTAGTAGATCTTTGAGGCATCCAACCGATCTAGAGAAAGAAGTAGGTTCATGCTACTCTCTCACTGCCTGGTGGAAAATTCTGAGTTCTTTTAAACTTATTATGTTGCTTAATAAGTCATCCTATAAAACACCCTAATGCTCAATGAATATTGATGTCTCAATTATCCCTAAGAGTTGGGTAATTATCACTTGTGATTCAATTTAAGAATTATGTGGGTGAAGACTCTTAAATATGCAAGTTAGTGTTATTAGAACATTTAACCAAATTTTGACCCTAATTGGGCTTGTAGTGTTTGAAAGATGTTTTAATTTTAAATGATGTTTAATTTTCTAATCCTTATTTAAATGAAACTTGATTTAGCCTAAGTCACTACTAAGCCCTTAAGACCTAGGTAAGTGTCTTAATTAGTTTTGAAAAGGTTAAGCTTTAGGTGGTCATGATTCATGATTTGAATTTCATTTGAAAATCAAAATAGGGGTATTAAATTGATTAATTACTGAC
>NW_018164865.1:160082-168144 GCF_001263595.1 Phalaenopsis equestris | reverse complement strand
TTCCCTCCTTGAATTAAGCCTAAATGTTAATTAAGACTAAATTTCCAAAATTACACATTTGCCCCTAAGGCTCTAACACTTTATAATTTGTCAAATTCAGTTAAAATGACTTTGAAATTTTTATCCTATCTCATTCATGGGTCAATTAAGACATCAGAGGAGAAAATGTGATTTTTCAAAATTTAATTTATTTTATATAATTATTTTCATGTAAAAATAAGATTTTCCAAAGAAAATTCTTAAATTAACTAAGGTAAATCCTAATTCCTTGAAATTATTACTCGAGGTAGACCTAAACCAGAGAAGCCTTTTGACCAAATTTCAAGATTTTTTGAATTTTATTTGAATTTTAAGAATTATTTTAAGTTAATTTTAAGAATTATTTTAAGTTTTGGACCATTGATTAAATATAAAATATTTCAAATGGGGAAAATTAAGTTTTGTATTTTTGAAAGGTCCTCCTAAGGTCAGAGAACTCATAGAAGAACATTTTATATATTTTTAATTTTTATTTGGTTTATTGGAATTATTTTTAGTGAAAACTCATTTTTAGCCTTTAAAAATTAGTTTTAAGCTTTGAAATTCAATATCTTTATTTAGAAAACCAGGAAAAATATTTCAATTGTTCCTAAGTGCTTGGGAAGCAGTTTAGAACATTTTCATGAGTTTTATTATTTTTGTGCTTTTTAGGGATTTTTAATTATTTAAATATTTAAAATAGGCTAAAAATCAAGTTTTTATTTTAAATATTATTTTATTTTTAAAAAATATCCCAGATCACAGAGAACTCAAAAAACTAACTTTTATAATTTTTAAAGTTATATTTTAATTATTAAAAATCATTTTTTATGCCAAAAGTGATGTTTATCTTTAAAAATCAAATTGAGTTACAAAATGAACTCAAAATGCTTTGAAATTTTTATGGTGAGTTCTCTGGATCATAAGTAATAGTGGAAGTTAGAAATTAAGTCATTTAAATGTTTATATCTTCAAAATTAATTATATTAGTGATTTAGGGTTTGTAAAAATTAAGTATATTTTAAATGACTTGACCCATGAAATTATTTCCAAAAGCTCCTCTGGTCATGGTGGACCTTCCAACATTTTTTTGGAATTTTCTAGTCAACATGCTAATTTTCATGATTAATTTAAGCAAATAATATGCAAAAATTTGAGAAAAATGGATCTCAAACTTAAGAAATATGGTCCTCTGTCTAGGGAACTCCTCCGACTTTGGAAAAATCAAAGGATGTTTCCCATGATAGAGGCTAAAATATGCCAAAAATTCAAGCTATGGTGATAAGTCTACTTGCATAGAGAATCAAAAGATTCAAATTAGTATTTAATTAATTAAAAATAAAATATGCATCATATGGACTTAAAATTATTTCCACATTATTCTCCTCTATTCACTGAGTGTTTAATTAATTAAAAATAAAATATGAATCAAATGGAACAAAATTTAGCAAGAGGGTCATTTTGTTTTATTTTTATTCATTTTCTGAACCAAGTTAAGGATTTTGGAAGTTAGCCTATTTATCTATTTAAATGCGCGGGCAACCTCAACCTACGACAGCTCCGAAGCTCCACGCGACGCGCTCCCATTTGACGCCGCCATCCACCTCCGTCCATGAGATAAATGCGCAATCGGATGGCTCCCCGTCATCTTCTCCGATGGCCTAGCCCCAGAACCATCCATCTTCTAGCATTAAGATCTCTCGAATTGGATGTTAAGATCTCTCTTATTTCTTAACCAAACTGGATGAATTGTTTTTTAAAATGCTCATCTAGACTAAACGAACACATCCATAAGATGATCAAGACATGAAATCAACTCAAAACAAATGGAGAGTTCAAATAGGCTCGGGAATAAGAGAAGTTTTATACCTTGGCTCTGAGAAGTGAAGCTTCAATCAGAGAGCCTTAACACGTTCGTTGGGGTCCAAAGAGACTAGGGATTGAGCCATATGATCCAACTAAACGTTCGTTGGGGTCCTCGATGTGATGCTCAAAGTGTTGCAAATTTTTAAGAAAGAATATATTTTATAGATTTGTGATGATGAGAGTAATCATATCTGACAGGGGAAGTCACTTCAAAAATGCTGTAATTGAGAAATTAATAAAGAAATATCATATAAATCATAGAATTGTTATTGCTTATCATCCTCAAACAAGTGATTTAGTTGAATTATCCAATCGTGATCCTATTGTGAAATTAAGAGAATACTAGAAAAATATGTTAATCCAACTAAAATGAATTGGTCAGCTAAACTTGACTATGCTTTCTGGGCTTATAGGATTGCATACAAAACTCTTATAGGAATGTCCCCATGCAGGCTAATATTTAGGAAAGTGTGTCAGTTACCATTTGAACTTGAGCCTAAAGCATATTGGGCTATTAAGGAATTTAATTATAATTTGAAAGATGCTGGTGAGAAAAAGTTATTGCAATTAAATTAGCTTGAAGAGATAAGAAATAAATCTTATGAAAGTGCTAAGATTTACAAAGAAAAGATGAATATGTGGCATGATCGAGGGATTCTAACTAAAAATTTTCAGATAGGGCAACAGGTTTTGCTTTACAATACAAGGTTAAGATTATTTCCAAGCAAACTTAAGTCCAAGTGGATGAGCCCATTTGTTGTGATGAAAGTTTATCTCTATGGAACTGTGGATATTAAAGATCCTAAAATTGATAAAATATTCAAAGCTAATGATCACAGGCTGAAATCCTACTTTTTAGGTGACCAACTTAAATTAAATGATTTTTTGATGTTGGGTCAACCAGAATAAGCACTGGTTACGTCGGGCTAACGACATTAAACTAAGAGCTCTGTGGGAGGAACCCCATAGTTATCTATGTGTTTATTTTTATTGTTGTGTTGTTGTGTGTGATTTAGAAAATTTTGGTAGTATTTTGACCATATAATGAGCTAGTGATTATTCTAAGACCTTAAAAGATGACTTAGACATATTAGAATGAATGTTTGGACGTTAAGTTGACCTATGCTAAATTGAGCACTGGTGCTTAAGCGCCAAGATCCGGTGCTTAAGCACGATAGTTAAAAATTGTGTAAATTTTGTTTTTAGAAGTTCTAACTACAAAGACGGTGCTTAAGCGCCAAGAGCCGGTGCTTAAGCACGATAGTTAAAAAATGTGTAAATTTTGTTTTTAGAAGTTCTAACTACAAATTGGTTAACTTGAACATGTAAGAGCAATTCTAGGAAGTGCCTAAGAGTTATGGGGGAGGTTTAGTGCCTATAAATAGAAGGGAATAAAGAGAAATTTTACCACACCTCCATTTAACCCTTAAATTCTAAATGAAAAGAGAGAAGTTTTGAAAATTTTCTTCTGGGAGAGTGATTTGAAGAAGGAGGAAGAAATGAGAAAGAAGTTTATTAGTTAGAGTGCACAAGAGTTATATAATGATTTTCTTGCCTTTCATATCGAAGGAATAATAGAGGAAATCATTAAGATTGAGGCTAACGCGGCTTCAATTGAAGCAAAAGTAATGAAAGTTAACACACATCTGGATCATATGACAACTTAAGATGCAGTTTAGCCATACCAGTTTTATAGAAGAAGTAGACAAGGCAATGTATCTGAAGAACAAGTGGATTGAAGGAACAAGTGGATTGGAAAAACAAGTGGATTGAAGAAGATTCAACCAGAGTTATGAAACATCATCCGTTCTTTCATATATACATTCCAAATGCTAAAGGAGGGACTAACGATAGGTCAAAATTTGTTCAATCAATTAGAGAGTGGAATTAAGTTTGTGAATTTGTGTTTATGTGTTTAGTATTTGTTAATATTAAGTGTGCTTTAATGTGTTTTTATATGTTAATATTTTTTAGTGTTTGTGCTAGGAATTTTCTCATCCGAGACTATTTGGATTGAGAATTTATTTATTTGAAAGTGTTTGTAATTGTTCGTGAATTATTATAAATGTTTTGTTTGTGTGAAATTTTGTGTTATTTAGTGTTGAATCAAATTAGTTAAATTGGTGAATCTTAAGTAAGAGGAGAGTTAAGAGGGAAGAAAATAGTTGTTACAGTGTTTTGAGACCATAGAGGGTTGGTTGATTTAGGCTAAAAGTGCACTTAAATCGAAAAAGTGAAAATTTGTGCACTAGCGCCTAAGCGCCAAAACCCACGCTTAAGCGCTGCCTAAACCGATAGACTGGCGCCTAAGCACCGAACCATTTGTGCTTAAGCGCTGGTTCACGAAAAGCTGTTTGCAAACGATTTTAAGTGAATTTTTGGTCCGAAAAACTCCATTAACACACCTTTGCTAGCATTCTTCCTCGGTTTTTTGCGATTTCTAAGCTAAGGCATCACTTATTTTGAAGATTTCTTAGTAGATTCAAGACAAATTAGTTAGATTTGATCTTCTTGAGGTAAGAGCTTCACTTATATGCAAAAATAATTGATTTTCATAATGTATTTTGAACACATTCATGAGCTACCCAAAAATACTATTCATGGTGAAAATTTTGGAAATATTGATGGAAAATGCATGGATTTGTTAGTTTAAGCTCTTAGGAGTTGAGTTTAATGATTTGGAGTTAATTGTGGAATTTATTTTGAATTTTATACATTTTTTAGAAAATGACATTATACAGAATTTATTTTGAATTTTATACATTTTTTAGAAAATGACACCAAGAATGAAGAGAATTAAGGGGAAAGCTCCGTTTGATTCAAGCAAATTTGTTAGTTTGAGAGCTCAGGATCGGTATAGCGATGCACTACATTAGAGAAAATTAATTCCTGAGCAATGTTTTAAAAGTCTAGGAGGAGCTGTTGAATAGTTGATTGTTGGTTGCCAAAGGGAGCGATTATGTTATTTTTATGCTATGGCCGTAATTTCTGTGGTACGAGAGTTCTATGCTAATCTCTCTGAGGCTGATGAGGAAGGAGTCATAGTGAGGGGAAAGACAGTATTATTTTCTCCTGAGGTAATTAATCAATTTTATCAATTGGCACCTAGTACGTTGTGTTTTTATTCAAACTATAGTCCTTCTGAGGAGGAGCTAGACGAGATTATTTCATCTTTGACTGTTGAAAGAGGATTATGGAAGATTACAAATGAAAGAAGGGTAAACTTTTTTACTTCAAAGTTGGATGCCACTGCAAAGGCATGGCTTTATTTTATTTTTGCTCGTCTACTGCCTACAAATAATTTGAGTGAAGTGACTCGAGATAGAGCAACTTTGAATTATTGCATTCATCAGTCCAAGCCTATTAACATAGGAGGATTGATTGATGGAGTTATTACCAATTTTGCTGCTGCTGCTACTATTGCAGGTTTGGGATTCACATCCTTGATCTTTTCTTTAAGCGAGCAGGCTGGTGTTAGCGAGCAGGCTGGTGAGGAGATTTTACAATCACTGAAGGCCATTATCAGTGTGAATGTGAAGACTTATTCACATCATTCTACTTTTTGGTTGGAAGGGTGGATTCCCCAGTAGTTCTGCTGCCTCTACTTCACGAGCGTTTACTTTACAGACTTCTACATCACGAGATTAGACTTCTGGTTTTGATTCTCAAACTCAGTCATTATAAAGGATTTTGGATAATGTCAATCACTCTGCAGATAAGGTTTTAAACTTAAAGCATTTTGCTGAGCATATGGATGGGTATATGAAGAGACGAAGTGATTATGAGGAGGAATACAACATAACTATGAAGCATCCAATAGAGGTAATCGGGATGTAGTATTTTTTGAGTATCCCATATATCCACCATATGAGCCTACAGCTGTTTGGTGTAGTGATGAAGAAGAGGGTGATGATTAGTTTTGATCTTTAGTTTTGTTTTATTTTTGTAGTTTATGTGTTGTTATGAACTGTTGTTAGTGCAGTTGATTCTGTACTTTGTGTTGTGTTTTCAGTTGTTATTGTTGAGACTGTTTTGTTTTGTACACATTCTGTGATGTATTTATGTTTTGTGATGTGAGTAGTTATTATAGTTATTATGTGTGGTAGTAATTGTTTTAATTATGTTGTTGTATTCAGTTAGTGTTTGTTAAACTTAATTTTGGAATCTTAGGAAGGTTTATGATTTAGCTAACTTGTCACTTAAAACTGCATGTTTAAAATTTTCAATTTACTATAAGTTATTTTTCTTTATGTTGCAGTCATGTATGTTTGTTAGCATGTTTATTTGCTTTTATGTTATACTCCACTGCATAGAAGTTTGATGAATCTCTGTATTTTAAGTAAATTAAAATTTGATCAATTTAAAATTTTTACTCCTATTTTTAATTTTTGTAATATGATGCTAAAATGTTTTATTTTTATTAATAATTTAAGTTTGTGGGGATGAAAAATTTTAAAGAAACTTGAAAGTTTATTTGTTCTTAAATGTATTTAAGATAAAATTTGATTTTGATTTGATAATTGATTATGTATATGAAGTTATATTAGGGAAGTACAATTTTGATTTTAGAAATGAGTAAGAGAATTTAGTTAAAATCTATAGTAATGAAGAAAAACTTTAAGTTAATTTTTTTTTAGTGTGAAAAATGCTAAATATAGTGTAACTATCTTTAGTAGAAAAAAATATATTTTTGAAAAATTTAGAAATTTAGACCTTTTATTTTAAAAACTTAAGTTTATTTTATTGAAATTAATTTTAAAAACTATTATTATGTTCTTAAGTGAAATAAAAATATCAACGCTTTGCTTTAGGAAATGAAGAGTGGAATTCAAAACTATTAAAGACCTATCTATATATAGCAGTCCTTGCCTAAAAAGGAAAGGAAAAAGAAAAAAATATAAAGAAAAAGAAAAAGAAAAACTTGAAAGAGGGAGGAGAAGCTTGAGGATTAGTGCCTAATCAAAAATTGGTTCCACATATGATCTTTTTAAAGTATAAGACTTGAGAAACTCTTAAGCTTAAGGATATAACATAGTGAGTAAAATTATGCTTAATAAAAATTTTTAAGTGAAGATGATAAAATGACTAAACTCTATATTTGAAAAATCTACAATATTTTTGAATTAAATAGGAACTCATATTTTCATTTTTCTTAACATTAAAAATTTCTAAACTTTAAGTTGGTCTCATTTACTAATATTTTTCTAAATGTACTATATTTCTACATCAATACTATATTTCTACATCAAAATTTTGGTAACTCCTAAAGAAACTCATATACATTATCTACTTATGTTGATTTTTAAAGGTTAAAAAGCCACTTGAGGACAAGTAACATCTTAAGTTTGGGGGATTTTGATAAACCTAAAATAAATAATCTTTTTATACACATTTTTATACCTACTTTTGAGATATTGCACTTTAATGAAAGGTATTTGTGTGTTTTCTTGTAGGTATAATCAAATGGATGAAAATTGCTAAAAGGAGTGAAAAAGGGTCAAATTTGGAGCAAAATGAAGAAAAATGCAAAATGAACTAGGGCGCCTAAGCGCGAGAGGCTCCGCGCCTAAGCGCCAGGTACCCCGCGCTTAAGCGCCGGAAGTAGTTACTTGATGAATTATTTAATTTGAGTGGATTTTTGAAGAGGTGTTTGAAGCAACTCTTGATAAAAACATGGGAAATAGCCCATGGACACGAAAATTTATTTAATTGACTTATGAGGAGGCAACTTCTAGAAGATTCATTGAATAGAGACACCTTTTTGAAGAGACACCAAGCCACCCCTTGGACTTTTATAAGAAAATACTTAGATTTTCCAGGAGAAGGGGGCCAATCATCCATCAAACTTTAAAGTCCGCCGCCGCCGATGACCACCTTTATTTTATTTTATTTTATTTTGAGTGTTAATTTTTATTGTGAGAAAAGGAAGAGAATTCAAAGGAACTTCAAAGCATTTGATGGAGAGAATTTAAGATAAGTGTTTATCTTTGTGTCTACATTTGGTTTTAATTTAGATTTCTTGTTTGTGTACATGCTTTTTACTTTTAAACTCATGTGTGGTTGTGTTTTCTCCATGGATTCTAAGTAGTTTTCTTTGTCTTTTTCTTTCAAATGATAAGTGATTAAATATTTAAAGGAAGTTGTGTGAAGTCTTATACTTCAATGTTACAAGAATTTG
>NW_018164865.1:155366-159807 GCF_001263595.1 Phalaenopsis equestris | reverse complement strand
CCAAGTTGAGGGAGAAGAGGGAACTCTAGAGTGAGAGCTAGTATCTTTCTTGCCTAGCCGGTCTTCAGAACTATTCAAACTATATATTAGCTAATGTTATTTATAGAATCTCTAGTAAGGTTGAAGAATATTATTGCTCCTATTTAGCACAACACAATTAACATACTTCAACAAAAAAAAATTTATATTTATCATTGATTCATGATAAAGAAAAAGATATTTTATTTATATTGCCTTCATCTTGCAAGTATTTTAGTTAATTTAATTAGTTGCGTACTTTATTATCAAATTATCAAAAATTATAAAAAGAATCAAACTTTCATTTCTAATTTAGCATCTTAAGTTTATGTAAGAATATACTGCTAAGTAAAATTTTGTTATCTAAATCTAGTTCTCCCTGTGGGTTCGATATTCGGGACATAATAAAAAAGTTCTATATTACTTGATAATGATAAGTATACTTGCGTAGTATCCCATATTTAAAATTATAGCTGCATTCTTATTTGCTTCAAAGTGAAATATTTACTTAACTTTTGCTTGACACCAAGTTTTTGGCTCCGTTGCAAATTAAAAATATCTATTAAGGAAATTAATCGCATACATCGCATTTTACATTTATCTGTATAAAAAATCAGGATCATCAGCTCTACAGGATGCCTCGTTACTCTGTAATTTATGTCAAGATTGTGTAACGTATGTTGTAATTTGTAAGGGATTTTGTTGCCATGTGTAGAGGTGGCCAAAGGTGGCCCGCGAGCAGTGGTGAATGGTGGCTGACGGTGACAGACTAGTGGTGGTCGATATTGTTTGGCAGATGCAAGAGTGTTTAGCATTTGTTGAATCTATAATGCAGAAATGACAATGGGCTTCAGCTCTTTCTTCTCATGATCCTTCTTCATGCCTAACTCTTGGTCTCTTCTCAAGAGAGGGATAGAGATTAAATTATAGAGTTTGGGAGAGGCCTCCTTGTAAAAAAAGAAAGAATCTGGACCACTTCATCGGATGATCCGGAGAGATTCCCTCGATCAGATGATATTTTATGGATGTTTGAGTGCCTTAATAATGTCAGAATTGTGTGTTCTTGGGCTTGTTAGATTTGAATTTTTGAAATACTCGATTTTACTATAAACTTAGATTTGAAATCCATTTGACATTCTAATTGAGCACTTGAAGCTTTTGAAAATGGTTTAACGATTTGATATGAGCTTGATTTGACTAGGATGATACAAACTTAGGTGTCATTGTGTTTGTCTCGTCATGCTGTTCTGTTTATTTATAAGTTTACTGAAATAGGAGTTCCAGATGATTTTTAGATAAGATTTGCATGGTCTTTACTAAATAGATTGGCTTGAGATCCATGCCTAATGATACAAATTAATTGTTGTCTTAACAATTCTCTAAGGGACCATTTGGTTTGCTAAAAATACAATGCAATATTAAAAGTTTACAGAGTACTATGGTAACAATGTATTTGAAATATTCTCTAGTTGTTTGGTTAACTGTAAAAGAAATGCAGAACTTTATATTTTTTTGTTTGGTTTGAAGTAAATTGAAAATAATATATTTACTTAGGCAAAGGGCAGCGAACGACGGTTAGTGGGCAATAATGGGTGCGAGGGAGCGGCAGGTGGAGGGCGGCTGCAGTCAGAGGGTAGCAGGTAGGCGGCGGACGAGTAGTGGACGATGAGCGGGCAGCGGGCGGGTGGTGGGCCAGGTGGTAGCGACTGGTAGCTGGTGGCAGGGCGCATCAACAGCGAGCAATGAGTGGGTTGTGGAGGGCAGCACACTGCGGGCTGCGTTGGGCAGCAGGCTGCGGGCGGCGGGCAGGCAACGACAACCTGCCACAAGCGGGCGGTGGCGACAGTTGGCCTATAATATTTTACATGAATGATGTAATTCAAATTCATCCAAATTGGTTGAAATCAAAATTCAGTCAAAACGAACTACAATATAAACTTCAAATTTATATTGTATTTATAAATTTTCACACCAAATATAGAAAATTTTTAAATCCCTGCAAAAGATTTACAGTACACCACTAATTTACTCAACCAAACGGTGCCTAAAACAACACAAAAATCCATTAGAGTTTCTCACGGTAGGTTAATGGAAAGATTGCCTTTTTTATACTGTATTTATATAATTAAAGATGTAAAAATTCATTCAAGGTTGAAGTTTCTTCCGAATATAATCCGCAATAACAAATTTGCAACAAAATTTTAAACCTATTATTACCTATAAAGATAACTAAGATATATTAGCACTTAACCAGATCACCTCATTTAAATTTTAAATTTTGTACTCCAATTATCGGAACAATGTTATCAAACAGTTAAAAAACGGGAAATCGATTTATAGAAGGCATGCTTATGATTAAACATGCGAATTCCTTGCTTATTCCCTTTATTAATCTTTCATATAGAAGCTTGGTCATGCAATTATAGCGTGTAGCGATTCTTTACCGAAAGGTGCTATTTGGGTACTTATTTTTAATAAGGTACAAGTTGTTTTCATTTTTTGGTGGAACTAAATATGAGACAACAAATTAAAAGTTTGATTGATTCCAAAAAGAAAGAAGAAAAAAAAAAAAGACAAATCCATATTATACACATTAAGAACAAAACTTCCCTTTAATTTCTCAAAAACAAAACTTCCTTTTAATTTCTCTAAACTTTGGCGTCTTAACCTTCATATGAAATCACTCATATCTAACAAGTCAGGAATCTGGAAATCAAGACTGCTGCAATATGTATCTTTTTCGTCTTCCTTACTGCTTTGAACGTTTGTAGTAGAAGAGTTGTTCAAGGTCACGCTGGACGCAGACGTCGATATTACAGAATCAAGATTGCTGCATAGCTTCTGGTAGCTAGGATTTTCAGCATTGGATGCCTCATATAATAGACTAGACATTGATTGCTCCATATTCTCATAGCTATAATTATTTTTATTATTATTAGCCACCAAACTTTCACCTAAATTGCTGGAGCTCGCTTCGTTGTATCGCCATTGACTATCATTGCCCATTTGAATCGGATTATATATTAAAGATGACGGAAGCTGTGGCGTTATCGTTTGCCGATAAGTTGGCTGTGATTCATGAACCTGGTTGCGTTTTAAGAGATTTTGGTTTTGGTTTTGGGACTGCAGAAGATTGGCAGCAAGTCTCAGGAACTCGGCGTTCAGCTGAGCCGGTTGGTTGAAGAGCACGGCGTTGAGAAGAGAAGATAAGTTGAGGAGATCGAGCCGCGGCCTGTGTGTGACCGGGTCGATTCCCGATCGAAGAAGCCTCTTTCTGATATGAGTGTTCCAGTAGTTCTTGATCTCATTGTCTGTTCTTCCAGGCAAGCGCGCAGCGATGGCCGACCATCTGAACGGTTAGCACAACATCAGTTAAGTTGCTAGAAGCATGAAAAATATGCCTGATTAATTTATATATTTAGGGTTTGGTTTTTACTTGTTGCCCAATACACTGTGGAGCTGGATGATGGTCTCCTCCTCTTCCAAAGAGAACCTTCCTCTCTTTATGTCTGGACGTAGATAGTTTGCCCATCGAAGCCTGCAGCTCTTCCCACATCGCGCCAGGCCTGGAAATTACATGGTCACTGAACTCAAACCTAGTTCTAATTACTGAGAAATAAGAAATTGGACTTGTAATTTCACGGTTGTCGGATAGAAATTAATTTTTTTTCAAATCTGTATACAAAATTAATTCAATATGTGGCCTGGCTATGTAGTAGCTGCACATATTGCCATGATATTGTAAGATATGTTCAAATAAACATTTGTTGGCAAATTGAAGGTTTTTATTTATAGCAGAATTATAGTTAACGAAAAAATTAACAATAATGAATACCTGCATTTTTGGGGAGGGTACGCCAGGTGCCATGGCCATGTTTCTGTATGTAGTCGATGAGTTTCTGGTCCTCCTCTGGCGTCCATGGACCTTTCTTTAAACCGTTCTTATCGCAGCAAGGAACTCTTCCCATATATCCAGACTCAGGCTTCGCTTCTCGAGCTTTTAGAATAGGAAACTGAGGTAGAATGGAAGAGAAGTTAAGATGAATATGGGCATAAATAAGTGCTGGAAGGAGAAGAGGAAGGAGAAGTCAAAGGGAGTTGGTTTGGTTCTTTGCTCATCAATAAAGTAACGTGGCCCAGCATTTGTGGGTTAATTGTAAAACAATGTATTGCGCGCCAGATATTCAACGGCCAAAAGCATATATTAAGCTTGCGGAAGCTGCAGTATGCGAGTACGCATGGAAGAAGGCTCTGGAAAGCTTTCCCACTGTGTTAGAGTTGACTCGTGGAGGCCACGCAACCAATAGAATGACGTGAGGTGATTGTTTGTAGGCCCAGCTTATGGACCAATAGGACTTTGTTTTTTTTTTCCTGGAAAATTTACGTATCTAACAAATAATATATATATATATATATATATATA
>NW_018164865.1:153540-155287 GCF_001263595.1 Phalaenopsis equestris | reverse complement strand
ATATATATATATATATATATATATTTGTATCACATATCGAAACTTTCATATTTATATATACTTTACAGTTTGATGTTTTAAGTTAATACATAAAAATGGGTATTTCAGCTTAAAAAGTGAATAGTGCTATTTTTGATTTAGTATTGACATTTTGAATGGTATGTGTGTAAATATGAAAGTTTACGTTTGGGATATGAAAATACAAAAGAATTATGTTCTATGTAAGTAAATTCCTCTTTTCAAGGGAAATTAATTTACATACATTGCATACGATTTTTATATACTGATATATCTCACACCTAAACTTTCATATTTAGATACAACACCCTTGGGTGGTTTACATCAATGCATGAAAGTATGTATTTTACTTTAAGAAAGTGATAGAAATGCTATTTTTGTTTGATATTGTGGTTTTGAGTGTAACACATGTAAATATGAAAGTTAGGTTTGAGATATATAAATGCATAAGAATTTTGTTTTATGTAAGAAAATTCCCCATTTTAAAGGTAAATATACACACCACTATGGGAAAAGCATCAATAATCGACATAGTAATCGATGACTCAATTTCACTCGGTTTTATTCAGTTAAATTATGACAGGTTGGTGGCAATTTACTACAAGATTAATTTCTTACAGTTTCTTAACTTTTTAATCCATAGTTAAAGCGTTAGTGACTGTACTTTTTGGCAATATCGACATTATGATCCGGTCAGTTCTTGTCATATTACAAACTGAAAAACAAAACATTATTTTTCTACATTATTTATTGATGGTCATATCATAATAAATTATAATAACCAATGCACTCAGAGCATTGTTTAGTAATGTTTAATGATCGGCATTTTAAATTTCATCGATAAGCCTTCGAAAAGGATAAATATATTCAACCGACATAAAAAAAAAATTTTATTTCTTACTCTCGCTCGCCCTTTATCTCTCGTACCTGCGTGCAACTACGCTGTTGAATCTCTCTCCAAGGTAATTCGTTTTTTGGTTTTTTACAGTCAAATCAAAGGCAATATTGATTCAATCAATCCTCCAAGTTTTTATGGAATTTGGACCATTATTTTTTTGCATATATGGTTTTTATGTTTTCTGTAAAAAAATTTTTATGTGGGATTTAGGGGCTATTTGGTAGTCAGTTTTAAGTAGGATTTATGTCAAACGACAAATAGGTTATTGGTAAATCCTACATATCCTTAAATCCTGTTTAATCTTTTCTCCACTTTGCCTTAAATCTAGGATTTAATACATCTCGTAGGAAATAGGATTTAAGGGGATTTAAGGGATTTAGAGAAGCAAGATGCTGAGGAAGATAAATCCTATTTGAATCCTACTAAAGTTACTGAACGGTATCATTGAATTTATTATGATTTCTTATTAACATACCAAATAGTTTTAAGAATTTAACCCCTTCAAGATTTCATAAATCTGGCTTTACAGTGTTTACTAAATTCTATTGAAACTAAATCCTACTTGCGATCAAACAACCCCTCAAGGTAGATGTAGAGCAGAATTTAAGCGGGATTTATGGTAGAAATTAAGGTTGATTTAGGTGGTTTATGGTAACGAAATTAGAGCAAGATTTAAGGTGGATTTTACCTAAATCCTGCCACGCTGAAGCTAGATTTTACCAAAATTAGTTTGAGCAAGATAAAGCAATGGATTTCATAAATCTGGGTTCCACAGATTTTGGCTATATAACACATGCAAGAGGGAACATAGTGAGAGAGGGAGATATATAT
>NW_018164865.1:152690-153495 GCF_001263595.1 Phalaenopsis equestris | reverse complement strand
ATAGAGAGAGAGAGAGAGAGAGAGAGAGAGAGATAATGTGTGTGAGAGTGTTGAATTGAAGCTAGAGAAAGTGAGAAAAACAAGGAGGAGGAGACAAAGAGAGAGGAAACATAACAATTATTGACAAAGAGAAATGGGAATTAATATTCTTTTAACTATAAGGCCATCAGTTTATCGGATTTACTAATTCTGGGATTTTCGCGTCAAATCTGTGAAATACAGATTTGTGGAATCAAGGATTCTATTTTGCCCAAAATGACTGTTTGTCAAAATTTAGCTTAAAACCAGGTTAAATCCTACTCTAAATCCAAACAACTCCTAAATTCATATTTGGTAGAATATTTGGCAACACATAAAAATTGTGTGGTTCATAGGGCAGGACTATGAATTTAGCTCAAAAGTGACAATTGCTCAAAAAATGCTCAATCAATGATTTGAGGAACAACAAAATGTAATCAAATATAAATTAAAGGATAGTTGAAATTATTATTTAGTTTTTTTTTTTAATTTTTTTATACGTTTGGTTGGATTTAAGTTAGATCTATAGGTTAAATCCATTAAGAAGTTTATCTCTAATATTATCTACCAATATAACTACATGAACTCTTTCATGGATATATTTATTTTGTATTTTCTCTAATAGTACAAAGCTAACCATAAACCTAAGCATTCTCATCTCCAGATTTTTTTACTAGATTACTTGCATACTGTCGGCACTATTTTTGGTGTGGGGTTTGCCCGTAAGAAGCTGTCGGCCATCGGAATTGAAAATCCGTTGCCCGCTTCGGAAGGACGTAAAAAAAAA
>NW_018164865.1:104001-146610 GCF_001263595.1 Phalaenopsis equestris | reverse complement strand
GGGCTAATTTGGGGATTTTGTCAAAGATGGTCAAATTGACCAAATTGGACCAAGGTGTAGTTGAACAAAATGAAATTAGGAATATTTTAGATTTATTGGGATTTTTTAATAATTTTTGGAATTTTTTGGATTTTGGGTCATGGAGGGGTATCTTGGTAATTTGGCCATTTTTTGGAAATTTTGACAAATTTGGATGTATTCAAGGTGTTTGAAATGGGTTTTGATCAATTTTTGGTATTTTGGCAAAATTTGGGAATTTTAGCCAAATTTGTGAATTTTAGCCAAATTTGGGTCCCAAGGGTAGTTAAGTAATTTAGAGGTGTCTAGGGGCAAGAGACCAGTTAGGCATTTCACATAGAATTGGATAGATATCCATTCTAAATGAACCATGGATTAGTGCATTGTGAAGATATAGTGTACCCTAGTTCCAAGTCAACACCCAGGGTCAATCCTAAAGCCAAGTAATCCTATAGGGACTCTTCTTGAATTCTCTTATAATGATCTTACCTACTAAATGCTAGAGGTTAAGATCAATATGTGGAATTTCAAGTTGAGTAAAAAAAAAAAGAGTTTTGAATTTCTAATGGTGGGGGTACCTTTTCTAGTTTTCTAAGACTAGTCAATAGGAAAGTCCTATGGCTAGACCTAGGCTATTAAAGAAGTTTCTAGACCTCAATTAAAAGTGAGGTCAACACATACATCTAAATATATTCTGAGAAGGAAATACTTCATATGATGTGAGAGTGTTCAATTCATCCTCTAATAGAAAATCTAATTTCCATTGTCAAAATAGAAATTCACTTCGAACATTATGTCATTATCTTGAACATAATGTTTGTATTAAATTATCATTTTGGCAATAGTTATAAGATTTTTTTGATTTATTGAATGCTGCTCCAAATGCCACTTTGTGAAAGTTGCACGTCTCATTCTAAGTTATCTGTAACTCATAGAATGCTAAAGTTAAAACAAAGTATAACATGCCCTGAGAGTGCTCTAATTAGTTTATAAGATTGCTAAAAGTGATAAATTCACCTGAAAACTTAGTTGTGAAAATTTATACAAGACAAAGAAGTTGGTCTCTGAGTTAGGGCTTATTGGAGATGATTGATTGATGTGTAAGAAAATTATGATGTTTTGTAAGACTAGCTCGATGGAAACACAAAACACATTTTGTAATTCTTTTATATTCGAACCTCAGAGTAGACAAAGTAAGATGTTCCATTCAAGCAGCTCTTTTATCTTCCACTTACTCCACATCCTTAAAGGCTATACAGTTCTAAGCGTACTGCTCCACATATGACGTGGTACTTTAGCAAATCAAGAAAAATAACTCAATAAGTCATCAAGCTGACAAAGGGGTATGGAAATATCTTGATCACTTATATTCTGAGTTTGTTACAGAAGCACGTAGCGCACAACCAAACCACATCGCCCTACTCTTATTGGCCTGTGGTTGTTACTTCATACAATCTGCCACCTGATATGTGCATGACAACACATTTCTTCTTCTTGACACTGATTATACTTGGTCCCATTAACCTTAAAGGGAGGACACAAGTATATTTAAATCCATTGATTGATGAGTTACAGATTCTTTGAGAAAAGGTGTTATGACATACAATGTTTCCATGAAACATAATTTTCTGATGAAAGCAACATTAATGTGAACAAAAAGTTATTTTCTTGCCAATGGAATATTATCTGGGTGGAGTATCATGGGAAAGTTAGCCTCTTTATATTGCATGAATTCATCTAAGGCATTCATGCTTCAGCATGATAAGAAAAATTCACGGTTTGATTGTCACCATATGTTTATAGATGTTTAACATCCCTTCGATAGGAACATGACTGCATTTTGAAAGGAATACAATCGAGAAATGATTGCTACCTCAAAGAAAATATGGGGAAGATATACTGTAGATTGTTATTGACTTCTTAAAGATTATTATTTACCTTGAACTTTCTTCACATTATCCACCCAGGTTTGGTGTCACTCATAATTAGACAAAGTAATCAATTTATTGGGATCTGTCTTATTAGACATATAACATGATAAGAGCACAATCTTGTTGCCATGCATATAGAAAAAAAAAAATATATTTGATAACATCTTCAACACTATGATTAATGTTAACAAAAAAACTAAGGATAACATGAATGTTATACTTGATTTGAAGGAGATATGCAAATGACGGGAGTTTGAGATCCAAGCAAGTACTGATGGTAAGCTCATTAAGCCCAAAGAAAAATATTCCCTTACTTTTTCCCAACAAAGATTAATTTGTGAGTGGCTCTAATCACTAAGATCTTTGAGTGGTTATGCTTCAAATTTGAGTTGTTGTGTTGATGTGGATGCAAGAAAAATATTTGGAATGAAATGTCATGAATGCCCCATTTTTCTACAAAATTTGATGTCAACCAAATTAAGTGTTTTAGAGAAAAATACTTATTACATTGATTGGAATTAATATGTTCTACAGGGAACTATGTGCAACTCATTTAAAATTTGATGGCGTACGCCGGTTAGAAGAAAACATTTCTGTAACACTTTGTAAGCTTGAGAGAATATTTTAGCCTAATTTTTTCAACGCAATTGAGCATCTGGCTGTACATTTACCCCACGAGTCGTTAATTGGAGGTCTGGGATAGTATCACTGGATGTATCAATTTGAGAGGTAATTACTTTGCGACTAAGTAGTTAATCACTCATTTATAAAGAATACTGCCAATTTGTGCTAAGAAACATATATTAGTTTAGATTTTTTGAATAAACTGAAGAGAACTGTGAAGAATAAGGCCCGACAAAAAATGATAAATATGTGAAACATATTTACTATAAGAGACAATAACATTATGCTCCTATTATTTCGGGGAAGAAAAATCCACAAAAGAATCATTGGGTTTGGTGCCACCATCAACCATTTCTTTTTTCCAGCAATTATGTGAAGCATCAAAGAGGTGCACGTCATGTTATCTTAATGATCAAGAACTTCAAATAGAGACACTTTATCTTTTTGTTAATTGTGACAAAGTTCAACCCTTTTATTGAGTATGACATCATTTTACTATAGATGTTCAATCAATTATCCAAAAAATTTCATGATGAGCTAATTCAAAAATATTTCAATGAGTGAACAGTTTAGTCATGGATTCATTAAATTCAGTTGAAGATGATGACATCAGTAAGGAGATTGACAATAGTTTTCCTAATGGTTTACAATGCATGTGAGTTAAGATTGACAAATGTATCTCTCACATGACACTTGAATTTTAATTATCACAAGATTTCTTATGCATATATTAAGTGATTGATGATTGGAGAAACGAATTAACATATCAAGGGATGATAGATGTTACTTGAGGACAATGCACATCATGAAAGTTTGATAAATTTATGATATAAATGGGTACATGTTTCATACAAGATCCTAGTCTGAAGGAAAGAAGACTTGTAATTCTGGTGATTGTGTTAAAGTTAACAATAAATCAAATGACGAGATGAACTACTATAAGATTCTCTAAAAAATTGTTGAGCTATCTTAACTTGGCTCTATTGGAAGAAGTACATTCCTCTTCAACTACGCTTGGTTCAAATGTGTTTCTATTTGTGCAACAAGGGTAAACCAATCTTATAATATCACAAAAATGAAAGTGAACATGAAACATGCTAAATTTGATCATTACATTCTAGCTCGCCGGGGGAGTCAGGTTTACTATCTTTGATATCTCCAAAGAGTAAGAGAAAATGTTGATTAGGCGGTTGCCATATCAAGTAAACCTAAAGCCACAATTGATCATATTTAGAATATTATTGAACCAGCTCATCAAAGAACTCAAATATCACATTTATGGTTTCCACTTGATGTTGCCTATAAAAAGCATAATCTAAAGGATGCTAGTGACAAACACAAAGATATTAATCTTGAAGATGACTATGATATTGGTGATGCATTTGAAGAAGTGATTCTGGTTACATCTTCCAGTCACTTTTCAAACGAAACCAAGTAAGGTAAGTTACTTTAATTAATTAAGGCTTCAACCTCATAAGTCTGTAGATTGTGTTTTACACTTTAGCATTCAATAATTTAGAACACATCCATGCCATTTACATTTGACTAGCTTGTAGGTTACTCGACACAATTTTGTCTTTTAATTTTTTTCTTACTTCTATGTTTTCAGTTTTAGTAGTTGTACCTTGCACTTCACAATTTTAGTAGTTGTAACATGTGTTTTTAGTTTTTTTTCATACTTTTGTATTTTAATGTTTATTGTGTACTATTCTTTTTTTAATTTATTACATAGTATCTTTTATGACCACTAATTAATTAATTTTTTTTCTTTTTTGCAGATGTCGAGTGGAGCCAAGGACGGTTTTCTTCCTCGCTTGGGAGTGGGGACGTGGCACACTGCATTATCGTACAAAGAAAAATGTCAGGAGAGGTCGCCCGACTTCTACACCCACTCTCAACCTTGCCCCCACACCCACCCCTTACCCAAACCACACCCCTGGCCTAGATCCCGGCCCCGACCTCAGTCCCGGTACCGGCCCCACCCCCATCCCCAACCCCACCCCCGTCCCAGACCCTGACTCTCACCGCTGACCTAATTACCCCCATTATTACACCCACTGCCAACCTGATCCCTACCCCACTCCTACTCCTAACCCTACCTCTACCCTCACCGCAACTACAGTAAGATTGATTTTGGTAGAGGTCTACACTACATCAAATAGGTAGGAGTCAACAGGGAGCAACTACTACATTGGACATGTTGGTAACACGTAAGCTTTTTTAAGATATTGAAAATGATCCTTTTATTTTTTTAATTGAATATAAAATTAACCATTTGCTATTTTTAGGTTATACTCCTCAACTCAGATTATTCATACCATTAGGGATATCATCCAAAGCATTTAAAATTCAGTGTACTTGTTATGGAAGGAGATCCCAATGACAATTAGGGATGTTTGGTTTGAAAAGTTTACGATATGTATTATTCACCAATATATTAAATTATTATTATTTATTTATAAATATAACATAATTTTTGTAATTTTGCAGAAAAAATTCTCTTGACAGGTTAAATACGAGGCACACATCCAAAGCACTTCGAGCACAATGATAACGATCACCTACGAGACATGTTCGACAATATTTAGTAGTATCCCTGGTGGCTCTAAGAGGATGTATTTTCCACGCTACTTAGGGTCTGGGATACCTCGGAATACCAGAAGAAAAGGGAGCAGGCAAAGTAGAATAGGTGGTCGGACTGTAGGGACTTGGGGCCCTCGATGCACACTGGTGGGGTGCTCCCACATACAGGATACAAGCAAAGGCTAGTAATATTTCATTACTATTTTAAATTTTTCTATAGATAGAAGATATATTCTCACTATTTTGCATATGGACAGACTGTGACAATAGGACAAGAGCCCCCGGCTGCCATGTACATAAGCGTACCCAAAGGATGCAGTTCAAATAGTCTTGGAAAAACGATAAATCCTGTGTGAGTTAGTAATTTGTAATCTAAACTAGTTTGATGTTAATGCAAGGTAGCTCTAACTCTATGTAACTTTTTTTAGGAGAGATTCTAGTAGCTTAAGGGGAGCTGATCCTAGGCTTCGGGTGGTACTATGATTCTACATTATGATCCTTCCAAGTATGATATGTGGAGGGAGGCTACTAGAGGGAAGAAGAAGAGTTGTGTATACGAGCTCGGGTCACCAACATTTGCCTACAACACTCATCCCTTCACCAATGCATCTACAACTTACACCTCCACCTCACAAGAGGAGGAGTTATCCCTGTGTGTTGTTGCAATTGTTGTCGAGAAGGAGGCCTGCTTAACTTAGATGAGGTCAGAGCTGGAGGCAAACATGGAGGCCAAGCTGAAGGTTGAGTTAGATTTGTTCTGACAACGAATATGGCAACATGGCAAGACAACATTGGAGGAGGAAGAGGTGGATGACGATGATGATGAGGATGAGGATGAGAAGATAGAGGAGGATCGTTAACGAGAATTTTTTATTATTATTATGTTGTACATTTGAACATATATTTTTTCTGTGAATAATGATGCATTTATGTCAGATTAAATATATTTTATTTATTTGGTTTTTTGATTGGATAGTCTACTGGTCAAAAGTTATTTTAGTTTGTTAAATGCTTGAAATGATAAATTAAATGTTATGATTGCAGGTGGGGTAATGTAAGTACAAAAAGGGTGAATTTATTTATTTTATTGATGCTATAAGTTTTCGACGACTTATTGGCAGTTTTGTGACTACTTTTTACATATTTGTGGACATAACCGATGGCTAGCCAATGGACTTATTCATCGACGTATCATTGACACTACCCGTGCCATAAGAAAACGACAGTCGCAACACCTTTTTAACCATTTCTTCATTTATTATTAAAACCGACTCATCATTGACACTGAACCAACGACGAGCCTCTGTTAAAAAAAGTGATGGCCATGACACTTTCCTAACATTGAAGTTGTCACTATTTGTCGAATGAACTATCATTTGTTATATGAACTGAGGAAAATTGACGCTTCAGAATTACTCAAAAAAGTGATAATAAAATGTTGTTGGTTATGCGTTAGTAAGTTTATGACATCAAAATATCAGTCAGTATGAAAATTATGGACAATCATTTTAGGTATGATCTTAAAACAACTAATGAGCCGTCATAAATATAGCATCTGAAAGTATTTCATGGATAACTGATGAAATGTGGCCATAAAAGTTAGCATTTTTTCTCTAGTAATGTGAAATGTGATTATGCAAGCATCCAAATAAAAGTATGCAAATGTAAGTGAGTAATGAGAAAGCAACACTTGAAGCCTTCATTATCATAAATTTATATTGTCCCCATAAATTGTAAGAGCAACAATTTTTTTTAGGCTATATGACAAATATCCTCACAAATCCTAAACTTTCATAAAATACTAAACTATAGACCAAGATATCATTTCAACAAGCACAAAAACTAACTACTAAACCAATAAATATAACTAAACTTAAACAAAACTTTCAATTTTGCAATGCATAATCGAGAAGACATAGATGTAACACCCCTAGGTAAATATTCAAGTGTACCACTCTCACAATAGCAAAGTCGCAACTTCTTATGATATCAAAACCCTAATAATAACTTAGGGCAGGGAAAAAACTGTTCAAAGCAAGACATAAATAATCAGGGCAAGCCACAAATCAACTAGATAAATGCACAAATCGATTAGGACAAGGCAAAAATTGATCAGATTATCAAAAATGATATTAAGAGTGTGCAAAAAAATACTGGCACACAAGTTAGAATAAAATATATTGATAATGTTTTCAGCTAATTAGAAAGTAAAAAAAAAAAAAAATTAAAGACTACATTTGAAGATTAAAGACTACATTTGAAGCTAAAAAAAAAATTAAAGACTACATTTGAAGCTTTTGTTATGAAAAATATCACCAATTTCAAAACAAGTGGCATTTAACAAGTTCCAGTCGAGCATTGCAAAACCCAAGGAAAAACATTGAGAGAAGCAAATGAAATTAGGTTTCTAGGTTAGTGACTACATGCCACTTAAGCTAGAAAATGATGGTAAAAGCCAACAAAAATTCATCCTTTGTGTATTTTAAACTATTCCTAAATCTAAAATTAACAAAAACATAAAAATCCTTATAGAACTTGATGATTCAAGACTTAGAGAAGACTTAATTCTATGAGAAATTTAAATACTAATTTAGTTCTTCGAAAGAGTTAAACCCAACGAAATGTCAAGAAGGAGAAAATAGAGAATAGAAATATTTGGATCAGGATGAAGAGTTGGGATGAAGACTCGACAGGGAGACCAAGAGAAGTAAATAAAATTGGAGAAAATGATTAAAGCAATTGGGCAACCTGCAAGTTTCAAGTCTCAAGCTGCATTTTATGCATTTCATTTAAAAGACCACTGTTATCCTTAATTAATCTAATGGAATATTATTGCCATCGCATGGTCCGCAACTTTACATTGTAGAATCAAAATATCGAACTGATTGCTCGGTTGACAAAAAATGAGTAGCAAACCAGTGTTTCAATTGATTTTGAGCTTATTTTTGCAACTCGAGATTGTAACAACACAAAAAGGATGGTTGTTTTCTTCATTCTTCTAGAGAACATAAAAATATTAAAAAAATAAACTTAAAGTTCAAATGAAAACTATTGGAAAACCTTACAATGAACTTAAATAGTAATATTTTGAAATTTGAGCTGATGATGTGATCACCATTCGTTGATGGATCAACCCTAATTAAGATCAAATAAAAGTTTAAGATTAAATTCATTTTTTAAAATCATTAATGAGTTTCTAAATATTCATTCTCCTATTTTTTATTTTTTATTTGACTTTTGGAAAGATATATGAGAATTGAAGAATTGAATGTACAAATATAAAATACTTGGTTAGGTTAACCAAGTTCATCAAAAAAATTAGAACATGCCTATAAGCCGCCAATCATCCAAGATAGGATCTGGTTAACAAGTGTTGAAGTTAGTCTTTCATGTCCCTCAATATATATCATGCTATTAAACTTGATATTAGACAAAAACTTGCCTTAGCTATTAATTAGAAGATCATAACTATTTGGTTATGGGTACTCATCAAATTGATTAAGAGGCTTTACTCATTATAACTCATTAACATATCTTATCAGATGAACTTTGCTTTGGAAATTGACTTAAATCATTGCTACTTTAGTACTTTTTGCTTGTATGTTTGTGTTAAACCAAGACTCATCCTCTATGCACTTAGTTATAATGAGAATCCCTTATATATTTTATTTCCTATCATGTAGCTCTTCTTATACCACCTTTATTTGATCTGTATTTATAAAAAAAAAGTAAAAAATCAGGAAAAATATAAGTTCATTTTCCAATTTGGTTATAATTCTAACATCATTGAATATACTCTATAATTCTTGGCCAATTAAACCTTTTAATACCACCTACTTTTCAATCTTCCTTAAGCTCAATTTATTTTCATACAATGAATTAGTTGCCACCCCACCACCAATCCAGCAAAGTTCCTTCCTATTATGCAATTACATATGATGCAATTATAAGCATATTTTAAATCTCATAATAAAAATAATCATTATAGATAATATAGAAGAAATATTTTCTTATTATCCACAATATGCACAAAATTAAAGACATGCTCTCATCTGCTTGATCCTATTTTTTCCTTTTCTTTTTCTCTTTAAATTTTATCTTTTTAATCTTCATATAAACTCACTAATATCAAAAAAGTCAGGAATCTGGCAATCGAAGAAGCTGCTGTGGTAGCTATCTTTCTCATCATCTGAACTGTTGTTGATGATCATAGAAGAATTGTTCAAACTCTCGCTTAATACTGATTCCAGATCGCTGCATAAGCTCTGATCTTTAGGGAATTGGACATTGGATGCCGCATATAACAAACCAGACTTTTTTTGGTCCATTTCCTCATAACTAACATCATCATTAGTATACCCCAAATTTTCACGTAGATAGCAAGCGTTTCCTTCGTTGTATTGCCACGGATTTGCAGTACTGAACTGAACTTCATTATAAGGTAAATGTGACGGAAGCTGGTGCGGTATCGTTTGGAGACTAGTAGGCTGTGATTCTTGGGATTGAGACTGCAGGAGATTGGAGACAATTTTCAAGAACTCGGTGTTTAGGTGAGGTTTGATGTCAAGCAAGTTGAAGACATCGAGCCGAGCCCGTTGGTTGACGAGCACCGCGTTAAGAAGGGAAGAGAGGTTGAGGAGATCGAGCCGTGGTCTGTGCGTTACTGGGTCGATTCCCGAACGAAGAAGCCTCTTTCTGATATGGGTGTTCCAGTAATTCTTGATTTCATTGTCTGTTCTTCCAGGCAAGCGCGCAGCGATAGCTGACCATCTGAAAAGTTGGCAAGAAAACATCAGTTAAGTTGCTAGAAACATGAAAAAAATGCATGATGCATTTATTTATATACTGGCAAGTGTCGTTCTTACGTGTTGCCCAATATACTGTGAAGTTGGATGATGGTCTCCTCCTCTTCAAAAGAGAACCTTCCTCTCTTTATATCTGGTCGAAGATAGTTCGTCCATCGGAGCCTGCAGCTCTTCCCACATCGCGCCAGACCTGTATATTGAATGGTTATCATTAGATGACAACAATTAAGAAATATGGCATGAAATTTGGGTGATTTCTTAACAGAAAAACGTACCTGCATTCTTGGGAAGGGTTCTCCATGTGCCATGGCCATGCTTCTGAATATAGTCGATGAGCTTTTGGTCCTCTTCTGGTGTCCATGGACCTTTCTTTAAACCATTCTTCTCGCAGCAAGGAGTTCTCCCCATTTATCTTGATTCAGGTTTCGGATTTCGAGCTTCCGAAAGAGAGAGGAGGAGGTTTGCAGGAGGTTGAAGAACAAACTGAGGTGGAATGGAAGAAGAGGTACAATGAATATGGTCATATATAACTAGTTAGAAGAGAAAAAGAAGGAAGTCAAAAGGAGTTGGTTCAATACATCGCTCATCAATGATGAAACGTGGCCAATCTTTCGTGGTTACAAAGTCTAAACTATGTTATTAAGCTCCAATTATTCAATGGCCATGGGGCTAAAATAAGGCTGTGGAAGGCGCGGCACTCAAATGAAAGCAGGCATACGTTTTCCCATTGCGTTGGAGTTGACCGAGTGGTGCCACGCAGCCATAAAATGACGAGGGTGAAATGCGATTGTTTTGGGGGCCAGCGTAGGACAAAAATGATTTTCTCACTTTTTTTTTTTCATTATTATGCGTTAAAGAGTTGGAGTAAATGTATACTCATAAAGCTGATAGAAGTAAATTGAATAGATTCTCATCCATTTTTAGAAGAGCATATCAAAGTTTATTTTGAACTAAATCTGCCGACTTGAAGAGAACCAAAATAGATATACACACATACATAAATATATATGGATATACACACACATATATACATAGATAGAGACATACATACGGATACATACAAACAAAAAAAAGAAAAAAGTGAGTGCATTGTGTACAACACAAAATATATATATATATATATATATAGGTGCGTTCCAAGTGGCAAGTTGGTTGGCGACGTAGTCGTGAGTCCCCTCTAGAGCAGGTTCGATCCCCATTGAAGATAAACACACACCCTTGGAAAACCGATATTTGGGAGACGACCACTCCAAATCTCATTGTTATTCTTGGTAGTATTCCGTTGTTTTGCTATTATCGCGTTTCTTGGTGTTATTCACAGTATTATTGACAGTAGTATTTCGTTGTTCTTGGTGTTACTGCGTTACAAGGGAGGTTATTCTCAGAGTTGTTCATCGTGATATTCTTCATAGTATTTCGCTATTTCGCTATTATCGCGTTCCATGTGGGTTATATGCGGTGTTATTGTTGGCAGTATTCTGTGTTCATGCGGTGTTATTCCTTTACCATAGCACCATACAACTCAGGTATTATTGGTGGTGGTATTTCGAGGCATTGCATCGAGCGATTGATGTTATCTGTGGTAGTATTCAAGTGGTTTGGTTTTCCATAATTTTTTCGTGTTATTCCTCACCGAGTTTCCGAGATACTACGTGTTATTTCTTGTCGAACCGTGCAACAACCTCGCTCCTTTCAACAAGCCATCTCCCAAGTTAATTCAGAGCACTTTATATTTTCTAGTTATTGTTTTGGGGTATGATTGTCATTATGTGAGTTGTATACCTTGTGAGTGGGTTCTGTGGAGTCATTCTCTAAACTCCTTGTATTTTTTCTTTTAGTATTGAATGTTAATTCGAGCGTTTTAATATATATATATAATCAGATATATATATATATATATATGGCAGTTGGAGTGTTAGTTACAGTGATAGCTCATACACATGACGAATCTAAGAGTTAGTTGTATTCTTAACAACATCCAGCTAGTACATTTGAATTGTATGTTGATAACACCTCTCAACTTAATAATTCAATGACTCAATTGTTAATTTATCTCATAGTTTCTTCAACCTATGTGTTGATAAAATTTTGATAAAAATGTTTGCTACTTGATCCTGTGTTGCGATATGATTAACTGTAATTGCCTTGTTGTAGATATGATCCTGAATAATGTAAAAATCTATTTCTATATGTGTGGTTCTAGCATGGAAAATTGGATTTGTAGCTATGGCTAAAGCTGAAAAGTTATCATAGAAAATTGGGGTTGGTTCACTAGTTGAAAAACCCATTTTGTGCAAGTCTTCTTGGCCAAATGGTGTCAGTTATAACTACTGCTAATGCTTTGTATTCAACCAATGTTCATGATCATGAAACGGTTCTTTGTTTTTGAACCTTCCATGATATGAGAGTGACAACTTGGTAGTTGTAGTAATCTATGGTTGATCTTATATCAGTTTGATCGCCGACTTAATGCGATTTGTAGCTATGGCTAATGCTCAATCAATTAAATTTTAGCAGTAGTTTTTTTTTGTTAAGATTAATTCATGAGTAATTTTTCCTTTTAGGTAGGTTTGTGTTTGATCAATTGGAAGTGCTTCTAAGTTGGTGTTTGCATATGCCAACATACCTAACTAATAGTGTATGTAACATCAAGTTTTGTAATGTTACATATTGTAGTGCTCCAGCTAGTCAATAATAGAGTGTAGGGTCTTCAATTGGTTCTCAACATTTTGATTATTTTGAGATCTTCATGGGGAAGAGTTTTTGAGTTTATTTGTAGTAAACCACTGAATCAAGTTGGTGATATATTAAGATTGGTTTAGAAGCATAGCTTTTTAATTATGTGTATTTGAAGGCCTAGAAAAATTGACACCAAAATCATACATTTGAAATAGCTCATGAAGACCTAGCTTTGATGAGAGTTGTAATATATATTTTATCACTTCCATCAATTCAATGTTCTTCAAAATAGCTGAGTGGAAATTTGTTTTTGTCGTCTCTATAGTAAATGAATAAAGAAGGATCAATTATGCTTTGAGAGAGACGTCCAAGCTGTTTGAAGTGACCTAAGAAAGTCAAAAACTACTTCCTAGGAGCTGATTATAAGCAATAGATTGCTTTTCTTAGTCTACAAATATTTGTATGAAATAAAGTATCTTTAACCCTAGGTGTTTGCTTCATTTAAATACTGTCACGTAGATGACCATGTAGGAAATCATTTCTAACATCTAGTTGCAGAATTTTCCAATTTTGATTAAGTACAATAGTCAACAAAGTTCTAATGATAGAGACTCTTGTAATGGGACTAAAAATTTGATTATAATATATACGATACTCTTGATCAAATCTTTTAGCAACTAATCTCACTTTGTATTTTTCAATTGATCTATCCTAGTGTTAGTTGGTGCAGAATGAACATTTGCATCCCAACACTTTTTGACCTTTCAAAGGTGTACAAAATTTCAATCCGCCTTGTTTTTGAAAGGATGAAATTTCTTGAGGCATGACTGTTCTCCAATGTAGGAATTTTATGGCTTGAGAACAACTTGTAAGATCTTGAGGAGTCTAAATTTAGTTATTTAAATTCATGAATTTCTTGGGCATTGTAATTTCTATTAAAGATCTATTTATCATGTAATGTTTTGGTTGTATAACAGGTGTGATTGAGTGTGAACAATCTCATTTGTTATTAAGTGGGGGATCTTATCATTTGTGAGTGGATTGACATTATTGGTTGGATTTTGGATAGGATTGTCATGCGTTGATGAGGTGGAGGTCTGAAGTGACAATATTTTTGTATTGGGTTCTTGTGTAAAGCATGTAGTTGGTATATGTGTTAAAAGAGGTGTATGAGATGTATTTGTGTTTGGGGTATGTGTATTGGATATGTTTTTGTATTGGAATTGAGATTCATCAAATGAAACATGTCTAGAAAGAAGTATTTTCCCTGTGATAGTGTTGCAATATTTATATCCCTTATGAGTGTTAGAATATCCAATAAAAGTACATGGAGATATATTGACAAATTTTTTTTTGGGGATTGTTGTCATGGAAAGCACATGGTTCCAAAAACATCAAGGTGATCATACCTATGTTGCTTTCTATAGAACAAGTCATATGATGATTATTTTTTAGTTATTTTATCTGAAAATTAGTTGATTAAGTAAGCTGTGACTGCATCAAAAAAGAATTGAATGGGAAGATTTGCTTCTAATATCATGGTTCTTGCGATCTCAATTATATACCATGCTTCCTTTCAGTTGCACCATTTAGTTGAGGTGTGTAGAGGGGGTGTTAATGCAGCACAACTTGGTGTTATCAGTGGTGGTACTCTAGATAGTATCCTGGGTGACCTTGGTGGTATTCCAATGGTTTAGTGTCGTGGTATTTCTTGTGTTATTTCGTGCGGTGCGGTTGTCATTGTCATGGGTGTTGTTGTGGTACTTGGTGTTATTCCTCGGCGACACCCTCACACAAGCAGTGTTATTGTTCGATGAGTTTTTCAAATCCGTGGTGTTATTTCGCCCTTCCTGGGGGGAGTTATTCGCGGTTGTACTTAGATGTTATTTGGTTTTCTACTAGTAGTATCGTGGTGATCCACTGCAGTTTCAGTCCCCCTTATGGCCTCTAAGTATTTCTATTGTTTTTGCAAGCTCTTTTGATTATTTTTTTGGGGTATACTTGTATTTTTTGGCCTTTTTGAGTGTGTTGCATACTTTGTGAGCAGGTTCTTTGCACCCACTCACTAAAGGTTATCATCGAAATCACTTTTGGGCTTTCCATAGAAAAAAGGAATGGACAAGGGCTATTATACGAGCCTCCTACCACCTCTAATGTGCCTAACAATTTGAGTACCACCTCCTTAAGGCCAACTGTGCCAAAGGGGATTCAAAATCCAGACCGTAGGGTCTTATATCGTGGATGCCAACCAACAGGCCAGGATACACAACACACACACCTACCACCTCTAATGTGCCTGACAATTTGAGTACCACCTCCTTAAGGCCAACTGTGCCAAAGGGGGTTCAAACTCCCGACTGTAGGGTCTTATACCGTGGATGCCAACCAACAGGCCAGAATACACAGCACACACACACACACACACACACACACACACACACATATATATATATCTATATATATAACATTTTTTAAATTATAGTAATTTTTAAAAATTTACTCTATATAAATGTACATTAAAATAGTGGGTGCATGAATCTCAAGGAGATCCAATGGATCACATGAAGAAAGCAACAAAAGATCAAGCAATCTAGCATCATTCCAGTCGATTGAATTTTGAGCCAGCCTAACATTAGTCGGATTGAACCAAGGAATGGCACACACCAAAACCAATAACAATTTAACAGACACAATGGCGTTCATAAGATCAATAGTCGCATGGTGGGGTCTCCTTCTAATAAACTCATCGACCGAAGGTTGGTTGCTTGTTATATTACAGTAATACATCCTCTCTCTGATGGAATAATTCTTCGAAAGGATAATGAGTCTTCACTCAGAAAAGATGACCAAAAATCATTCAGTCAGACGAATGACTTTTAGCCGGCTGAATGAAAACCAAATGGCCAAGCCAAGTAGTTATAAATATGAAATGGTGTTAAGGACAGTTACATATATGGAACTGGATTAACAACAGTTACAAGTTAAAGTATATATGATTCGATTACAAATATGTAAAGGAGTAATGACTCATAAATGCTTGTAGCGCTCTCATTAAATGAGAGACAATCATGAAATTTATTAGGCTCCTTCTATAACTTATAAATAGGAGGGTTATTTCTATAGAAAAGACTACTAAATCTTTCACAGAGAAATAGTGCTATTTTAATGTTATTCTTTTTTTCTCTTACTTTATCTTTTTTCACTCATCCGACCAACACTCTATCCCTTGGGCGTGACCAGAAGGATATTTTGGGATTCAACACTAAAGAGATTAGACTATGCATACTTATAATTGATTATTTTGACCCTACAAATAATAAAACAGAAGTCTAAACAAGATCCACATTAATAAAAATATAAAACCTTAAACTATTCCACATCTTTCTTTTTTAATTATAGACGATTTAACTTTCATTTCAACATCAAATTTTCCTTGACAAGGCCTAGGCTTGGCAATTTCACAACTTGTTTGAATTTAATTTAAGCTAACAAATGTATGAACCAAATTGACTATCCATTTTGTAAATGTGATGTCTATTATATATAATATAAGTTTAGCACAAAGTATTATATTATAATTAACTATAGCTTTGATATAAAATTAATTCAAATAGGTTAGACATAATATCATTTAAAAAATTTTGTTTTAATAGATCAATATTTTATTATTTATTTTGAGTTAGGTTTCAACATCTAATTTGAATGAATTCAATTTCATGAGGTACATGTGTTCTACTACAACATTGTTTTGAAATTGGATGCTAAATTTATCATAACTTTGTAGTAGTGGAACACATGTGCCTCAAAGTATTGTGTTGCAAATGTTGTCATAATTTTACAACTAATTTGATATCTAAAGAGAGTTTATCACAGTATTGTGAAAGTTGAATATAATCAAATGTGCTTCAAATGCTTCACAAATTTATATGATGGATTGAATTCCATAATAGGTTTCCATTTAAAGACAACATAAATGTAGTCGTAGAACACTTTTCTTTGGCACTATTTCCATGACCACAATCATCTCATCTAAATAGAGATCATCTTGTAAAACAACTCACGTGGTAGTGGAACTAACTTTGGACTAACTTTTCCTTATTCTTATAATAAGTTACCCCCTTTCATAAAGGAAAAAGCTTTGGTTATGAAGATTTCAAAAATTTTATTTGAGTGCTTTAAATTATTTGGGTTTTCCTCACAATCTATAAAAGATTTCAAAACATATAAAACAGATCATTGTTCTTCTATTTTGTAGATAACTAAAAGAATTAGAAAAAAAAATTTAATTAAAAAAATATTAGTTAAGGCTTAGCAATTGAAAACCTTCTCAACGAACCTAAATTTCATTTAACTTTAGATTTTAGATTATTATGTGATCACAACACATCGATATATCAAACTTATAATCAAGTTAATGTTCAAGATTAAATTTGATTTACTTATGCTGAAATGGGTTTAAAAAATTAATTTTCTCAGTTTTTTTTTTTTGTTGTTGTTGTGCTTCTTTGAAGATCTCTAAGAATTAGAGGAGGAAAAATAATTGCATGACAAATTCAACTAAGCTAGGTTAATCAAGTCATTTTCTTTCTTGAACTAGGTTCAACAATGTCCTGGACCAAGAATTGGCTTGGAATATACCCCAAAGCTTCAAGTCACCTAAAATTAGATCTCATTAACTTCCCTAGAGGTTAGCCTTAATTCATCTGACAGTACAAAAATACCGCACTTATCATTTAACCTAACTTATCCGATACATTCTGTAGAAAATCTAAACTACTTAGCTAAGACTACTTGCCTCACCATATTTTCTTATCAGTTACACTCACTAAAGGAAATTACCTTTAATAAGGTCACTTGCTCAGTTCTAACTTATTGGGCTGCACCCAACAAACATTCACTGGCTATACTTCTAGCTATAATGAGCATCCCTTTTGTACTTATATTTTATAGTCCAATTTGTAGTACCAACCTTCTTACAAAAACATCAATAGGGGGTTCAAAATTAGGGTAAGCATAATATCATCTTATAAGTTGGTTGAAATTAAGAAGCCAAATTGAATTAACTTTATGATTTCCAGCCTTTTCCTCTCTCTCTCATACATTCTTCTTTTTAGGCTCAATTTATTTCTACAATAAAGTCTAGTTATTTCCACACAAAGAACTTCAGATCCAACAATTTTGCTTGCTATCATGCAACCATATATCATGCAATAATTACAAGCACGGTAAGAATTCACAAGTAAAAAAATAATCAACATAGAGGAAAAAAAGGATTCCAAATTATCCACATCATGAACAAAATAAAAAAACAAATGTGGCCAAAACAAATTTTCAAGGACCGTCATTTTTTTTTTCTTTTATAGTTTTCCTTATCTTCCTTCTATTTTAGTTCATATGAACTCACTCATATCTAACAAGTCAGGAATCTGGAAATCAAAGAAGTGGCTGCAGTAGCTATCCTTCTCATCTTCCAAATTATTGTTAATGATCGTAGAAGAATTGTTCAAAGTCACGCTCGACACAGGTGTCGATATCACCGAATCATGATTGCTGTACAAGTTCTGACCCACAGGGAGTTCGTATGATAAACTAGACTTCAGTTGGTCCATATTCTCATATATAAAATCATTATTAGCAGTCACCAAATTTTCACTTAAATTGCAACAACTTGCTTCGTTGTATTGCCATTGATTTGCATTGCTTATCTGAACTGGATTATAGAGTAAAGTTGATGGAGGCTGTGGTTCCTGAACCAGGTTTTGTTTTAAGATATTTTGATTTTGGCATTGGGTCTGAAGAAGATTAACGGCAATCCTCAGGAGCTCTGTGTTTAGTTGAGGCTTGATATCTAGCTGAGCTGGTTGGTTGAAGAGCACTGTGTTGAGAAGGGAGGATAGGTTCAAGAGATCGAGCCGGGGCCTGTGTGTTACTGGGTCGATTCCGGAGCGAAGAAGCCTTTTTCTGATATGAGTGTTCCAGTAATTCTTGATCTCATTGTCAGTTCTTCCAGGCAAGCGGGCAGCTATAGCTGACCATCTGATCAGGTAGAAAAACATGAGTAAACGTGGTGGAAACATGGAAAAAAAGGGATGACAAATTTATATATTTAGGGGTTGGTTCTTACTTGTTGCCCAAAACGCTGTGCAATTGGATGATGGTCTCCTCTTCTTCAAACGAGAACCTTCCTCTCCTTATGTCTGGCCGGAGATAGTTTGCCCATCGCAACCTGCAACTCTTCCCACATCGAGCCAGACCTGCAAACAGACCAGTCGCCTTTTGGTTAGACTAACAAAGATTAATTGCATGGCCTATAAGCTTAAAACTAATTCGAGTTATTCATAATATATATATATATATATTATATTAAAGAAATGATCAGAGATTATTATACGAGTTTTCAATCATCACTAATGTAAATAATAATTTAAGTATCATCTTATTAAGGTCAACTGTGTTTGAGAGGATTCAAACCCCCGACCTGAGGGGTCTTATACCGTGAATGACAACCAACAAGCGTACATACGTGACATACATATTGATATAGATTTAGATATACAACATGAAATTTGAGCTATTTTTAACAGAAAAAAACATACCAGCATTTTTGGGGAGGGTTCTCCAGGTGCCATGGCCATGCTTCTGTATGTAATCGATGAGTTTCTGGTCCTCTTCTGGCGTCCACGGACCTTTCTTTAAACCATCCTTATCGCAGCAAGGAAGTCTCCCCATATATCCGGAACTAGGCTTCGGTTCTCGAGCTTTCAAAGGAGGGTTGGAAGAGTCAGAGAGAGAGAGAGAGAATGAGAAAGAGGCTTGCAGCGGTTGAAGAGAAAATTGGGTAGAGTGGAAGATGAGGTGCCATGATTATGGCTATATATAACTACAGCTACAACGGGAAGAGGAGAAAGTCAATGAGAGTTGGTTCCATTCACTGCTCATCAATGAGGTAACGCGGCCCATCTTTTGTGGCTTAAACCTAAGACTACTTTTATGTTTCGAATAATTAAATGGGCAAAGTGCAAAACTAAACTTGTGGAAGGCGCAACGTCATATGCAAGCAGACCCTGTATGTTTTCTGTTTCCTATGAGAGACTTAACCAGGTGAAGCCACGCAACCATACAGAATGACGTTTTGAGAAAGCGATGGTTAGTGCGGCCAGCTTTCGGATTCTTATTTTTCCTACCTCATAGATGGGATGGCATGCCTGTGCGGCTGAAAATTAACTTCGATAAATTATTTGTGATTCAGCTTGCCAAGAGCTTTTACATATCCATTTGATTAATCAGTTGAATATTTACTATTAAAATTCAATTGTTAAATGAATGAACCTAAATAATTTATTGTTGATTCTATTGGGAAAAATGACGACACTAATGATACAATTATGAAACAAGAAAATCACACCCAACACACAGAATTAGGTGATTCGGCAAATTATCTACGTCCATAGAGTTGCATTTGATTTTATTGCTTGAAGAATTACGCAGTACAAAGCTCCAATTACAAGACTCGTATCAAACTTCCTTCTCCTTCTCCCTCTGCTTTCGCGGCCCGCACCTTACTTGGAAGAAGACGCCTGAGCTTCTTTTGGGTTCTTCGGCACAACAAAACACCACACGATTCTTCTGCTTTCTTTAACACAGGAAAACATTGCACGAAATGTCTGCTTTCTTCGACACCTCAAAAACAGCTCTTGAAAAGAAGAGAAACAACGAGTGAATGAAGCGGATGAAGAAAACAATAGTAATATAGCAAAACGGGGGAGAGCGGGAGACATATGAGGAACACACAAATTAAGGTAATAACAAAGAAAAGTAATAAATCAAATAAAACATTCAAATACTTTCCATAGGTATTAGACCGCCAAAGTTAAGGAAGTGGACCGGGCTCCACAAAACTCAACAAATCTTCTTGTTGGAGACTAGGACACTGACTGCATTATCATCTTCTTCAAACATGACATCCTCCACTTCTGCAAATCAAAGCCTCTATCTTCATGCTAGAAGACCAACTGAAGTTGTGCACAACTTCAATTTCTTAAAGTGTAACACCCTTGATCAACATATCAGCAGAGTTCTTGCTTCCACAAATTTTCTCAAGTAGCAATTATCTATCATATAACAATAATCAAATGAATTGATATCTGTTATAAATATGCTTAGTACTGGATTGAAATGCCAGATTCATGGTAAGGGATATAACACTCTGACTGTCATTGTAGAGAGTGCCCTTTTGATTCTTCTTACCCAATTCCTCCAAGAAGCTTTGTAGCCATATCATTTCCTTTACAACCTCTGACACTGCTATATACTTAGTTTCTGTGGTAGATCAAGAAACTGTTTTCTGTATGTTAGAGTCTCATGATACTGCAGTGCTACCAAGAGTATAAACATAACTCATAGTAATCCTTCAGTTATCAATGTCTCCAGCTAGATCAACATCAAAGTAGCCCAGTACTTCTAAACTCTTTCCTGAGAAACACAAGCAGGTTTCTGAGGAGCCCTTTAGGTACCTCAAAATTCACTTCACAGCTTCACAATGTTGCTTTCCTGGGTTACTCATATATCTGACCACAACTCCCATTGCATAGGAAATATCCTGTCTTGTGCAAACCATCATATAGATAAGTGAACCAATGACTGAGGTGTAAGGGACCTTACTCATGTAGTCTTGTTCCTCCTTTGACTTGGGTGATTGATTTTTGCTGAATCTGAAGTGACTGCCCAAAGGTGTGTTAACTGGTTTGACCTTGTCCATATTGAACCTGTTGAGTACCTTTTTTGCATGCTCTACCTGTGAGAGTCTCAACATGCCCCTGACTCTATCTCTGACAGTCTTCAAGCCAAAGATTTGTTTTACAGCTACCAAATCCTTCATTACAAAGTTCTTTGACATCTACTTCTTCAAATTATTGATCTCATCGATACTGGCCCCTGCAATAAGCATGTCATCCACGTACAACAATAGAATAATACAAGAATTATCAAAATGTCTGACATAACAAAAATGATCTGCCTGAAATTTGATATACCCTGCATTATGCATGAAGTTATCAAATTTATCGTACCACTTTGCTTCAGACCATACAAGCTCTTCTTTAGTTTGCAAATTGATTATTCCTTTTCCTGTACTACAGACCCCTCAGGCTCGTGCATGTAGATGTCTTCTTCAAGGTCTCCATGAAGAAAAACTGCCTTCACATCTAGTTGCTCAAGAAATTGATCTTTGGTAGCAACCATAAATATTACCATCCTGATGGTAGTGTTCTTCATCACAGAAGAGAAGAACTCAGAGTGATCAATGCCCTTCTTTTGCTGAAAGCCTTTTAAAACAAGTCTAGCTTTGTACTTCTTACTATCATCAGGCTCAGTTTTCACCTTGTACACCCATTTGTTGTGTAATGCATTCTTTTCTGGTGGAAGCTCAGTCAACTCCTATGCCTGATTTCTTAGCAATGAATCCATCTCATCTTTGCTAGCTCCCACTTGCTAGAATTTTCATCAACAAGGGTTCTTCATAAGTCTGTGATTCTCCACCACCTGTGAACAGAACGTTGTTTAAAGTTTGTGAGAAACGCTGAGGAGATCATCTAACCTTGATTGACCTACAAACTTTAGTTGTATGGGTAGATGACTCTTAAACTGACTACGGAATAGTAGGAATGGGTGCGCTGGAACCACTCTCCTCATCACTTACATCTTTGCCCTGCAATGTGACCACTAGTAGGTCATCAAACCTTACCAACTCGGATTCCTGAGGAGCTACTTCAGAAACTGTACTGGACTTATTTTGTACATAATCTTCTCTTTAAAAATCACACTCTTATATTCTTCTGATCCTGATCATCCCGAAAATAATAGTCAAATGCCTCGTCTCCATAGCCGCTGAAATAACATTTCCTTGACTTAGCCTTAGGTTTGCTACAAGCATTAGGATTAATAAGAATATAAGAAAGACAACCAATAGTTTTAAGGTGAGAAAATTTGACCTCTTTCCCGCTCCAGACCTCCTTAAGCAATTCAAAATCTAATAGAACAGATGTCCCCCTGTTGATCAAGGAAGCTGTACTGGTGGTCGCATCTTCCTAGAAAGTTGGTGGTAGTCCGACAAACATTCTCATGCCTCTAGCAGCTCATTTATGGTTCTTTTCATACGTTCTGTGTCCCAGGAATGGTCTTCTCCATTTAAATATTTGAGCTACACAAAACTCATTGAACCCATCATCAATGCAATCACCACTGTTGACCTCAAACATTTCAATTTTAAGTCTGTCTCTGTCTCAACAACGGCCTTCTAAGTTTTGACACATTGAATACATTAGATTTATGCTTCAAGAAATAAACTCATACATTTCTATTATGGTCATTAATGAATGTCACATAGTAATGAGAGGCTCCAAGAGATACTACTGGAAAAGGTCCCCACACATATGTGTGTACAAGTTCCACTTTTCCTTCCTATGACACTCTATCACCTTTCAAAAAATTGTCCTTCTGCTATTTTCTCATAACACAACTCTCACACATGCTAAGTTCAACTGACTTCAGTTATGATAGCTTGCCTCTGGACTGAAATTCTTTCTTAGCATTTTACTCATGTTGCCAAGCCTACAATGCCAATAGCTTTCCTCTGGACTGAAATTCTTTCGTAGCATTTTACTCATGTTGCCAAGCCTACAATGCCACAAATCTTCTAAGCTACAAATCTGCTAAGCTCTCTGCAATGGTAGTGTCAACATTGTTAATTAAACTAATAGTCATATATAGTGTACCGATTTTCTTACCTCAAGCTAGTACAAGTTCCACTTTTGTGACCTTCTGAGTGCTATCTAAGAACACTACTGAATGAGCTCATCGACTTGCCCAACAAAAATGAGGTTTTTCTTCAACACAGGACCATGTCTAACCTTTTATAAAGTCCATTTGCACTTATTAGGGATTGAAATTTTAATGTCTCCCATTCTCAACACGTTCAAATATTATGCAGCAGCCAGATACACCTTCCCAAAGTCACCTGCGACACAATCATTCAAATGGTCAAACCTGAGATCCAATTGGTCAACCTTGGGCGGGTCAAACTTCGTCAATTGTTCAACTTTTGAACCCAATTGGTCAACCCTAGTCAATGTGTCAACCCTAAACCACCTTGGCCAACTCATGACCCCATATTCAATATAATGACTATAGGATCAACCCAACATTACATGGCCAATCCTACACCCAATTGGGTTCAAATGGTCAACCTCGTGAGTTTGACCTAACTAATTAATTAAATAAGTCATTAAACGACTTCATGAAAATTTTTAGCTCAAGGGCTACACATGGAAACCCAAGCCCCTTCATGAAGGCCCAAGCCCAAAACCTACTTTACCCATGACTGTTAGGTCACCAACAACCCAACCAGACCCTTCATGACACAAATAACCTATAAGAACCCATCAAGTTATCCAAAGACATTATTTTTGAGCAAAGACCAAAAATCATCTTGAGAAAAGGAGTATATGACACCCCTTATGAATTCCACATCACCTCCTCTTGGACAAGGTTGTACTGATTAGACCAGCTCATTGCTGAGCCCCTTATCCACTTCACCATCTCTTTAATAGGAAAGGAGCCTTGCTTTAGCCATCTTCTCCACCATATTGGAAGCTATGATTAGCACACCATAGAAAAAGCCCAAAACCTGACCATGGTCAGCCGAAATCTCATCCTCTGGGCTCACTGAGCTTCCCTGAACCACCTCCCACCTCCTCTAATCAAATTGAAGCTTAGCCATGGCCTCCAATGGCTATAAAGAGGCCATAATTGAAAGCTTTCACAAGAGTAAAACCCTAGATACGGTCCCTAAACCTTGAAACACTCAACAGAGAAATCCTCCCCATACCTTAAGCAATCAATCCCCCATACTCTCAGCTTTTGAAATCCACTAGGAAACCCTAATTTCCCATTCCAAAACTAGTAGTAGATTTCAAGTTTACAAGTATGTCTTTGAGGCCCAAAATTAAAACTTACAAAAGCTTCATTAAGCCTTACAAGGAAGAATCCTATCAAAATTTACCTTCCCCGTAGCCTCTAACCTACTGCTAGATGAAACCATGGCACTCCAATCTGATTTCATTCCAAATTGAGCTAAGGAGAAGCTTCACAAAGAACAGACAATCGTCCTTGTCAAGCTCAATTAAAGCCTCTCCTCTTAAGACCAGGTATGTGACCTAAACCCTAAAAATGTGTTCGGATTTGGAACATTGTGAAGAAAATCCTTACAAAACTACTATATAACCGGATGGATATTATTGTCTCACTTCTATAAAGCCTTAGGAACAAAAATCATGAAATTTGGTGCAAGATCCAATGAGACCTTAAGCCTTAAACACGAACGGTTCTTGGTTAATCATTTCGTGGTGATGATGAAGGATGTCGTCCATTTCCGTATATCGGAAATTGTTGGCTTAGATTAAGGCGGATCATTGATCAAGGCATATGAAACAAATCAAACCATGGGTCACCTCAGCGCCTGCGTGTAAAGGTCTATGAACCAATTGCTACCACGTGGAGCTTCGATGGCTCTAAGGACCGAGCTGGCGCCACAACAGATATATAGGAAAATTATAATTTACTATTTAATTAAGTCCTGAAAATCCTTACAATCTTTAAAAATTAATAAATTTTCAAAAAAAAAATCATAAAGTAAAACAAAAATACCCCTGGATTCAGGAAAACAAGAAGAAAATGACAAAAATGAAATCGATAGTTAAGGAATTATATATAATTTTCACTTAATTAATTACTCTTTGGAGTAATTTAATTATTAAAAATTAATTATAAGTCTAAAAAATGACAATATTTCAGGGATTAAGCCTTTCATCCTTATGGTCATTCTCTGATTTTTCCAGGGTTAGGAAAAATCCTTAAAATAAAATATCCAATTTTCAACCACATTTTGTAATTATTTCGGAAAAAAAATTTATAAAAATCAGAAAATTGGAAATTCAAATAAAAGACTATTAGGAAATTTTAAGTAACCAAATTTACACCTAAGAATAAAATTTCCAGCCTCTAAAATTCTTAAAATGATAAATTAGATATTTAGGGGTAAACATGTTAATTAAAAAAGAGAGTCAATTCCAAAGCCAAGATCCTTGGGTTCAACCCTAAATGAACCCAACTCAAACCAAAAATCCTTGGGTTCAACCCAATTGAACCCAAGTTAAACTCAAGATCCTTGGGTTCAACTCCAAATAAACCCAAGTAAAACCTAAAACCCTTGGGTTCAACCCAAATAAACCGAAGTTCAACTCACATCCTTGGGTTCAACCATAAATGAACCCAAGTCAAACCTAAAACCCTTGGGTTCAACCCAAGTAAACCCAAGTTCAACTCACATCCTTGGGTTCAACCATAAATGAACCCAAGTCAAACCCAAAATCCTTGGGTTCAATTCAAATTGAACCTAAATTGAATTCAACACCCTAAATCCAACCAAGGTTAGGTTTAAGAAGACTTAAACCCTAATTGGGTCTAACCCTAATTAAACCTAATTAGTCTCCTTAAGCCTTACTTACATTAGACTTAAGTAAACATTAACCTTAATAAGATCTAGCCCTAATTAGACCTAATTAACCCTTAAGCCTTACTTTCATTAGGCATAAGTAACCTTTAAACCTTAATCAAGTTTAACTTTAATTAGACCTACTTAACTCTTAAGCCTTAATTACATTCGGCTTAAGTAACCTTTAAACCTTAATTAGGTCCAACCCTTATTAGACTTAATTAGTCGTTAAACTTTATTTACGTTAGGCTTAAGTAACCTTTAAAACTTAACTAGGTCTAACCCTAATTAGACCTAATTAACCCTTAGGCTTTACTTATATTAAGCTTAAGGAACTTTTAAACCTTAATTAGGTCTAACTCTAATGAGACCTAATTAACCCATAAGCCTTACTTACATTCGGCTTAAGTGACCTTTAAACCATAATTAGGTTTAACCCTAATTAGACCTAATTAATCCACCTTAAGCTTTACCTAAGTTAGGCTTAAATCCATTTCAACCTTAATAAAGTCTAACTTAAATTAGATTTAATTATTCATTAAACCTTAATTAAATTAGGTTTTAATCCATCTTAAGCCTTACCTAAATAAGGCTTAATCCAACTTACACCTTAATTAAGTCTAAGCATAATTATACTTAATTAAGACTTAAGACTTACTTACATTAGGCTTCAACCAATCTAAAACTTAATTGTAACTCTAATTTGACTTAATTAAATCATAAGCCTTACGTAAACATTAGGCCTAAATCAACTTAAACCTTAATTAAGTGTAACCCTAATTATACTTAATTAAACCTTAAGCCTTACTTAAATTAGGCTTAAATCAACTTCAACCTTTCAACTTCAACCTTAATTAAGCCTTAATTAAGTCTAACCCTAATTAAACTTTATTAAATCTGAAGCTTTACTTGCATTAAGCTTAACTATGCCTTAAACCTTAATTAAGTTTCAAGTATATTTGACTTAATTAACCTAGGTTCAACCCACATTGGACCTAACCCAAACCCTTAGGTTCAACCTGAGTTGAACTTAAGTAACCTTAAAACCCTTAGGCTAAACTTAAATTAAATCTAAGTCACTCAAACCTTAGATTCAATCTAAATTAAATTCAACCTGCCGAAACTTCTTTATCTCCAACCTACATCGGACCTAAAATTTAAGTCTAACCTACATTAGACTTACCCAAAATTCATTAGGTCCAACCTACATCTGACCTAAAATTTAAGTCCAATCTACATTAGAATTAATAAAAAACCTTAGGTTCTACTTAAATTGAACCTAAACTATCTGATAACTTAGGTTTTACCTAAATTAAACCTAAGTGACATAAAACCTTAGGTTTTATCTAAATTGAACCTAAACCATCTCATACCTTAGGTTCTACCTAAATTGAACCTAAATGACCATAAACCATTGGTTCTGCCTGAATTGAACCTAAATCATTCCATACCTTATGTTCTACCTTAATTGAACCTAAATAACTCCATACCTTAGATTCTACCTAAATTGAACCTAAACTATCTCATACCATAGGTTCTGCCTAAATTGAACCTAAGTGACATTAAGCCTTAGGTTCCACTTAAATTGAACATAAACCATCTCAAACCTTATTTTCTACCACAATTGAACCTAAATGATCTTAAACCTTAGGTTCTACTTAAATTGAACCTAAATCATTCCATACCTTTGGTTCTACTTAAATTGAACCTAAATAACTCCACACCTTAGGATCTACCCAAATTAGACTCAAACCATTCCATACCTTAGGCTCTACCCAAATTGAACTTAAACCATTCCATACCTTAGGTTCTACCCGCATTGAACCTAAAATTTAAGTCGAACTTACATTACACATCAAACTTAAACCTTAAGGTTAATCTGCATAAAAAAAATGAATTTAAAACTAATGATTCAATTCATATCTAAAATTGAATTACAAATCTACCGACATAAAATAAAATACCAATGACATAAAATCCATTTTAAAAGACAATAAAGTTTAAACTTGAACCCAAAATTCAACCAGGTTTGAGAAGATATTTTGGAGGAGGTAACTCATTGTTGCTAACAAAATATCTTCCAGTCACTTGTGATTAATCAAACTACAAACTTAATGAACCAAGATGATTGAACAGTGTGATCATGATCGGGCCATCCCAAATAAAGATAAATAACAAAATGAAAAAAATCAATTGGTTAATAAATCGTAAATAACCTAAAATTTTCCAACCCCTAAAATCCAAATGAGACACTAAAACTTAAATTGAACCATAATAAACAAAGATCATGTTGACCTCAATTTTGGTGAGGACGTTTCTTCCTCTTAGTACTTAGGATCTAGCCATAAGACTTTCCTTTTAACTATCCTAGAAGACTAAAAATGAAGCCCACCTGCATAGAAATTCAAATCACTTCCTCACTCTCTTTGAAACCCACATGCATGATCATGAACCTTCAAAACTTGGAAGGTTGAGACCAACATGTGAGGATTCAAAGGATGAGTGCCCATATGACTACTTAGACTTAGGGCAAACCTGTTCCACACACTTAAGCACATCAAAATTCCCCACTTTTCCCAAAACCCTAAATCACATCCATTAAACCAACCTCCCTTACTCTTTAAGAAACTCACATAGATAGTCCCATGGCTCTGGTCTCTGATTGAGATGGCTAGGATCAATATGTGAAGGTTCATGAAGGGGTTGCCATTTAGCTAGATTTGTTCCCAAAGTGGTTAAGACCCATGACAAAAAACCCCTAAACCCACCAAAAATACCCAATTTTGCCAAAATTTACCAAAATTACCAAAATGCCCCTGGAACCCTACATTTCCAAAAGCGGGCCAAATCCTTAAGTTCTCTACAAAAATCATGACAAACCATTTCAAACTACCCTAATTGATCAAAACACCACAATTTCTTCAAAATTACCAAAACAACCTAAAATTTGCCAAAATTATCAAAATGCCCCTCATGGCTCAAAAATTTCCAAAACCTTTCAAATCATTCCAAAAATCCCCAAAACCAATCATAGCCACCCATTGACCCCAACTTGACCAAATTTACCAATTTTGACCAAAATTCTAATTTTGCCCCTAAATTAGCCTAAATCCCCAAAATTACTCCAAAAATTTCTAAAATCCCCAAATTCACTTTAAACATCACCAAAATCAATTTTAATCACCCAACATTTTTAATTATGCCCAAACACACCAAAAATGCCTAAATTTCTCAAATTGCCCTTAAAGCCCTAAAACCCCCGATTTGCACCCAATTGATCAAATTGACCCCAATTTTCATCCAATTCACTCATAACCATTCACTCATAACCTACCCCAATTCACTCATAACCTACCCAATTTCAAAGTTCAAACTCAATTTCAATTAAACCAAAGCCCAATTTGACTAGCCCATGGTTAATTTTAATTTAAATCCTTCATGCATATTTCAAAAGCCCATACCCATATGCATTTTCAAAAAGACCATGACATTGATTTTAAAACGCCCAAATTAAGCCCACATCACAAAAATCCTTGCTTCATCATCTCATTTCAATTTAAATTATTTCATCATGGCATCATACCAAGCATACCATGCATTCAAATTTTTTTATCCAAATTAGGGCATCATGACATTTTCTCCTTAAAATTCATAAAAAGAAAAAAAAATCCATTTGCATGAAACTTCTCATGAGTCCATACATGGCATGACATGTCTCATGGGGTCATCCATAGGGATTATAAAGTCAAACTTAACAAATTTGGTAAAAGGAGGTGACCACTCCCTCTCCCTCCTTCACTTGAACTTTCCTTCTTCAGGCAACAATTAAACCCTTGCCCCATGACCAATCTAGCGATTTGACCTCACCCAAACCTTCCTTAAGGTCAATATAAGAACTCTAAATAGTTTGAGACAAGAATTAGCCACTAGACCAAGGGTTTGAAATTAACGTGGCTCACTTAGCCTAAATCCCATTTTTCTATTGGTTCTTCACCTTGGAGCTTACCTAAAACCAAATTGAGCTGCCCACTCAGTGAGCTCAGAGGTGACCTGATGCTGACCAGTCAACCACCTTAGCCTCCAAAAAATGGCAAAACCGAGAAAACCCAATTCAGGAAAACCCAAAATTCAACCCCCCTGAGCTGAATCAGCCCAATTGGCCACTGAAGCTCTTCTTCCCTCCACCTAAGCAGCAACCTTGCCACCATTGCATGCCATGTTGGCCACCAGAGCCCTCTATATAAGTAGGGGACCTCTCAGGGCCAAATGGAGGAGAGTGCTGAAACCCTACCTAAACTCTGTCAAAATATCTCTAGACCATCTAGGAGTCTAAAGAAGCCAATCCCCACCATTTCCTTGGTCTAATTCCCACTGCCTAAACCTAATTTCTTCACCCATATTTAAGACTTTTCACGGTCATATCTTGAAACTCATCGATTCCACAAATTGATGAGGTCTTGAGCTTCATCAGAGTAAGAGAAAAAGTTGCCCTCTAAAATCCCCATCCCTAGAGCACTCTGCACCAGACTTTGATCAAGGTCGTGCCACCCCTCGATCGAGCTCATACTCAGACCCAATCCATGTTCATAGTTCTATTGATGATGGAAGTGAAGAGAAGAGTGGGTCTGGGGCACCCATTCCTATTGTTCCACGGACAGATGGTGGAGAACAACAGAGCTATGAAGAAATCTTACAATATGAAAGTTTGAGCAAGTGAGAACTAGTAGAACATCCACTAGGGAAGAAGGAATTACAAAACAAGTAGGTGTATTGGGTGAAGACTGAGCGTGATGGCAGTAAGAGGTACAAGACTGTACTTGTTGAAAAGGGCTTTCAGCAGAGGCATGATATTAACCATGCAGTGAGAGTTGTTAGCAGAGAGAAGAGTAACCCAAGAAATAGCATGAAGGTACAAGGTTATGTGGACCCTGCTGATATGTTGACTAAGGGTGTTACTCTTGAGAAACTGAAGTTGTTCTCAAAATCAATTGGTCTTTTAGTGTGAAGACAAGGGCTTTTAAGTTGACACATGGAGAAGGTTTCACCAGCTCACAACGAAGCTCAAAAACAAATCCAATTCCTTAAAAAAAAATTTTTGTCCTTTTGTTTATTGATGTCATCGTGAAGACAAGGGCTTTTAAGTTGACACATGGAGGAGGTTTCACCAGCTCACAACGAAGCTCAGAAACAAATCCAATTCCTTAAAAAAAATTTTTGTCCTTTTGTTTATTGATGTCATTTTATTATTTTATTTTGTTGATGTCATTTTGTTATTTTATTTTGTTGATGTCATTTTGTTGCTTTGAGATTCACTGTTCTATCTTCAGAATGTCATCCGTGCAAAATAGAGTTAATACATCCTAATAGCACGCATAGAAAATCTAAATCATGACTTGGCTTATGTCTTCAACAAACCTGCAAAACAATTTTAGTATGAAACTTTGTTTTAGTTTGTTGATTTAGTTTGTTGAATAATTTTTAAACAACATGGTCAAGATGTTTATGGCTCCGTCATCTCGGGGTTATCGGAGTATTCAGTTCTACTTAGTCCAAAAGGTAACAAAACCAGGATTGGAAGATTATTGTCAGCAACCACAAATAGCGTCGTCTTAGAGATCTTTGTATATCTAAACACTGGGGTTCAAGTTGCGTTCAGTGATCTGTCGTCCACAAAATTGGAATTTAAAAATAAACTCTATTTAATATAATAAATAAGTATAATAATTTTCAAATGTTGTATTTTAAATTTTGAAAAGAAATTATTTTAATTTTTTAAAATACGAGACTGAACCGATCTCATATGTGTGATAATTTAAATAACTGAGCGTAACACCACAAGTGATGTACCTATCCTAGGGAATAACACATTACTTGATAATGAGACTCAATTAAATAAACTATATGATTTATGACATATGTTTGGTCTCTGAAATCATTTTTTTATATAAACCGACAAGTCCCCCTATCTAATATGAAAGATTAGATAGGGTTTCTATTAAGTTAGGTTCCAAAGTTCCTTATAAAGGCAAGACCCTATAGTTAATTACATCTTAAGTGACTGAGGTCGCTTAAGAATACTCTCAATTCAGACTAGTGATTTTACTCTCAAGATTTCCGAAGTTAAAGGTTTTCAAGTCTGGACGTTTGAAGTTCAAAAGAGATTGGATCAAGTAGGAATAGTTATTTTTGGGAATCAAATCGAATGAAAGGTAGGACATGTCATTGACCAGAGAAAACCCTACTGAGTTTGCAAGCCATCCTATTGTTTGGCTTTGACTTCGAAATGATATTACTATATGTTTCATCCCGTCTTTTTTAATATTTTAGGGCTTACATTTGCATGACACAGTCATACAAATAGCCTGGAAGATAAGAGGGTTTATTTCGTAACAACCTCGGAGCCTAAAATGAGTTAGGTTTTAGATTCCATGACATGATTGTGCAAAAGCCTAAAGATGAGTTGAGGATTTATGTCATACTAGATGGGCTACCTCAAAATCCTATGGTTTATTATTTAATTTAAAGGAAAGATGTGTTGTTGTAGATTTGGTTGTTCTCTCAAAGTTGTTCTTCTGTACATCTTTGTCATGTTGCCACGGTATTAGCTCCAAGCTCCTCATTGAAGTGACAGCTCCAGGTCTTCGGGGTTTAAGGACTTACAATTTTTAGTTCTAGCTTTGTTGTTTTTCAAGTATCATGGGGGGTTAAAGTTGATTAGAACAACACCGGTTAGGATCTTCATGGTTCCCTCATTCTGTTCCCTCATTCTGGTACCGCTATTTTCTTTTGTATTCACTTAATTTAAATGAATTTTTAAGCTCATTTAAACTGGGGAGATCTAGTTAGCAACCGTGGGTTACCTCATCTAAGGGACTCCCGTAAATTCAAATGGACGTATTATGTTTATTTGTTGTTTTTTAAAAAAGGTTTGTTTAAGTTTAATTTTTGAAAAATGTGTGTATGAATTTTGAAAATTGTTCTTTTAGTTTTGAAAATTATTTTTGACCAAGAATGCATAATATATTAAAGCGAAAATATATTGCAGAAATAAAATGACAATAAATAAACTATAAATGCGTACCCATCATCTTCTTGTTTCTCCCGCTGAAATGTTAACATCTATAATTATGTATATATTGCAAATTAAAAGTAAGAATAACTACTATATGACAGTGAAGTCTTCATGGTTTAAATTCAAAAGAGACCGCAATTCATAACTTGGTGAGTCCTTAAGGGTTTTAAGGATGATTTTCTTGAACAAAGCATAATGAGTTCAATTGTTGAGTTCAATTGTTCTTCAAAACTTCAAAATGTCTAAAAGATTAAAAAAGTGTTTGAGGCATAGCCCTAAAAAACTCTTAAGAATCCTTTAGACTATCTAGAGTTCATTTGAACTTATTATGATGTTGAATAGATCACCCCGAGATATGTTAGGAGTAAATTGTGCCCTGTTCCTTGTCTCAATCAACCCATGAGAAAGAGGGCAAGAGAGTTTGAGCTTGTAGTGTTTGAGAAAGATTAATTTTGGTAATATTTCTAACTAATCCTCAATCATCTTTAGATTGTACTTAGCTCACTACAAAGCTAAAAAGGCATCGGGGGTAGATGTGTGATTTTGAAGAAAAGGGTCAAATTAATAATATTTAGTTAAAAGATTAACTTATGACTCATCCATTGGTTTGGGGATTCTAGATTGGTGCGTTAAAGCCTCCCCAACTTATATCCCAAGCATTTAATTCATTCAGTTCAATTCCTCTTCCAATGTTCAACAAATGGGATAATTACAATTGTAGCCATCTTCTTTCGAAAGTGGGGTTAATTGCCTTCTACATCTTAACCTCATCTCTCAATCACTTTTGGAGGTTACTTAGGATAAAAATATTTCCCTTAAATCTTTTAACCCATCCTAAAATTTTAATTAGGGTGAAAAGGTGGAAATTAAAATTTTGCCCCTAAGGCTCCTATCTACATAAAATTTTTAGATCAATTCACATGGACTTGGAAATTTGATAAACTATCACTCATGGGTTAATTGAGATAACAAAAAAAATCATATTTTTCCAATCTTTATTTTAATTTATATAATTATTTTAATACAAAAATAGGAATTTCCAAAGTTAATTAATTTAATCAATCAAAATAAATTTTCTGTCATTGACAAAATTATTGGAGGTTTAGCTAGGTCAAAGGGACACTCACATAAAATTTCATGAATTTTTGAATTATATTTTAATTATTATAATTATTTTGTTTTGATAATTTATTACATAGAAAATACATTTATTTTAAGAAATTAATTCTGTATTTTTCATTGACCCCTCCAACTTCAAGGAACTAAAAAAAATTCATTTCATATTTTTCTAATATTTTTTCTATTTTTTACAATTATTTTAGTGAAAACTTAGGAAAATACATTTTTAGGCATTAAAAATACATATCTTTGTTTAGAAAATTAGGAAAAATATTATAATTAATCCCAAAACGGTCAAGGAACAATTAGGCATATTTTGGTGCATTTATGTATTTTTGTGATTTTTTGAATTTTTTAATTATTCTAGAATTTAAAAATAGCCCAAAAATTAATTATTCATTTTCATGTCATTTTTATTTTTTTGGGTGTTCGTGTTTACAAGAAACTCCTGAAACTACTTTTAAAAAATGTTTGAGTTATATTTTAATTATTATAATTATTTTAATGCCAAAACTTCATTTTTCTTCAAAAATTAACTTTAGTGGTTGAATTAAATTAAAATGGTTTCAAAATTTTACATAGCGTTAATATGTTCAATACCTTCAGCAAGAATAATGTTTTATGATTTTTTAAATTATATTTTAATTATTTCAATTTTTATGGGTTTTAATGACATAAATGAAGAAATTATATTACAAAAACATTTAAATTTAGATAAATTTCATAATTTTCTGACCCTTATTTTAATTTATATAATATTTTTAAGTAAATATATGACTTAAGGTTAGAAATTAGGGTCTACCATGCTAGAAGTGTTCTATGACTTTGGAAAAATTAGAGAATACTCCTAGAAATAGAGAAAATAAACCCTCAAAATTTCACTCCATGGCGATTAATATTTAATTTCTTATGATTTAAGAAAATGAAAGTATTTAATTAATTTAAAATAAATTTAAGTCAAATAATTTTTATTTTTAGTCCACATGATTCTCCTCTATTCACTAAGCACAGAGCTATTTTTGTTTTATTTTTATGGTTTTTCTACACCAGGTTATGAATTTTTAAAGTTTTTTAATTAATTTAAATCAAAAGTAGGCTATTTTTCTATTTATCCACGTCAGCGCCACATAATCCTCGGCAGCTCCGAGCTTTCCAAGCGTCGTCGCGCTACTGGACACCGCCTTCTGAGTTAGCCATAAAGCGTCCTACCTTTACCATTCCATCTATTCGTCCCACGTGATTTGATCAATTCGTCCGATACACGAGGGATCAGGCGGCTCCTGGTCATCGTCCCCAAGTGACCTAACCCATAAACTGTTCATTTTCTAAACCTAGTTTCTCTTTAGGTTCTCAGTCAAATCATGCAGGGTTTGTTCTGACACGTGCATCTAACTGAGACGAACACATATATATGGTTACATGCTCATGAAATTAAAATTTTCTTCATAAAAGCATAAACCAAAGCCGAATTTAGGTGTTTTGATCCATACCTTTGTCCAAGAGGTAAGAACATAAATCCTCAACTCATCTTTAGGCTTCTGCACAATCAACCTCTTCAGAAATAGTGCATCCTGTACTTCTTCAGATACCACTTTTGCATCATCTGCAGCCATTGACTCTGATACCAGTTGTTGTGGTATATATGTGAAAATAGAAGAACGATCAACGAAGAAAGCAAAAAATAGAACGAGAAAATTCACACCAGAAAATAGTAACACAGCAAAACACACAGATTTACGTGGTTCGGCAAATTGCCTACTTCCATAGAGTTGCAGAGGATTTGAATACTTGCGGAATTTACACCAGTCGATCGTCTCGACTTAAAAGAGAGATCTCTCACTTCTTTGCTTTCTTTTTTTCTCTCTCTACATCAAAGTACACCGAAAAATATCACTTCTCTCTCTCGTTGTAAAGTAAATATCTCTTCATCAGGACATCCACCATCAGTAGACCCCACTCATCATGAAGTACACCGAAGAAAATAAACTTACAAGAGAAATATACTCAATTTCTCCCAATTTATCTTCCGCCACAAACCACCAAGAAGAAGCTAAGAGAGAACAATATTCTTCTTCTTATTTCTTTTTCCTTCTGCCGCAAGGAACTACTGCTTGCACTTCTCTTCCTCTGTCCTGAGGAAGCCTGAAGAAGAACAAAAAAGGGTCGTGCTTTAAAATTGAAGGAGCCATGTGATGCCTTTTATCGCGAATAGGAAAGGAGGGGTGACGATTCGCAAATGTCAGCGGGATTTGGCAGGAGCGGTTCGCGAACAAGAAAGGCGAGAGCGGTCGCGACATTTCACGATCGGGGGAATGGGAGCGGGAGCAGTTGGACCGGGCTCCAAAACTCAACACCTAGCATTCCTCACTTTGACTTCTGAAACATGGTAAGGCTGGGACGCTGGCAGGGAAAGCGAATAGTGATGCATTTATTATCTAATAGATGGGTTTTGATTTTTTACTTTAATCAATTATGGAAATAAGAAAACTGAACAATTACTCAATAACTGAATATACATTTGTTTAAAATTGAAACTCGAATTAAAATTTTTAAACCAAATCAAAGTAACCAAATAAGTTCTATTCAGTTTGTCTTTTTCGGTTTTAATCAAATAATGCACGTCCAGACGCCCTACATACAATCTTAAATGAAAGAGCCCATGAGCTGCTTCCCGATGATACTCCTCCCACAATAACTCAATTGAGAGCTCACTGTCCCTATGCAGCTCAAATATCTTCGATATACGTATCCAACATAAATTGATTTAATTTCTATAGTGAGATTAAATATCACTTCTCTCTCTCGTTGTCTTCATCCTTCCAAACGCCTCAGACATCGAACACGTCAGGACATCCACCATCAGTAGACCCCACTCATCATAGAATATTACTATTATAATAATATCTTAATTACTAAAAAATAATAATAATAAAAAACATCCAGCATTAATCCTTACAACCCCATTGCATTGCAGAGGGTACTCCAAACTCCTAACCTTCATTAGAGACTTGATTTTATGGACCCTACCTTTTTACCCACTTAATAGTATTCTAATAAGGGAAACTGTTTCAAACAATGAATATACACGGCAGATCTTTCTTGAGGAAGATAGTGCGACAAGATCAATTGTACACAGCATTAATTGTACGTATTTTTAAAAAATTGAAATTTTACAATATATATATATATATATATATATAGATTAGCAAAATATTAAGATTTCATTAAGTTGGGGAAGAAGTAGTACATCTAATATAAGGAAGAGAACAAAGGTCTCCCCTTATCAAAAAATCAAGATCTAAAGGAGGGAGTACATCAATCTTTGGAGCAAAGGATAAAGCACCCTGAGTAGCTAGCCAATTAGCACACTTTTTGCCCTCTCTAAGGATGTGGGTCCAATGAATTTGTAGGTTGTAAGTGGCTATCATATTTTTAATCCGCTTAAGAAGAGAGAAAAGGAACCAGGGAGGAGGTAGATACTCCTTGAAGGCTTGAACCAAAAATGAAGAGTCCAGCTCTAAGTGTAGGTGAGTCCAACCCATGGCAACAACAATTTTAATAGACCAAGCAATAGCTTGGGTTTCAGCATGCAAAGCATTAATGGCCAAAATAGGAGAATGGAAATATAAGAGGCACTTCCCAGTATGGTTCCTGAAAATCCCCCCAATGCCAGCACTATTCCTCTTAAAACTGCCATCAGTATTGATCTTGATCCAAGGTTGAAAAGGTTTCCTCCAATGGATTAAAGTAATGCTAAAAGGAGGAGAGGGAGAGCTATTACATGACCATTCATAATTTTTAACCTTGTATCCCATGAAGTTAATGATCTTGAAAATATAGGAGTGGCAGTTGATGCTGATTTGAGCAAAATTAGTAGAGCAGCCTTCATACTATTTCTTGCCATCCAGATGAACCAAGTAATGATGAAAGGAATGAGTTCTACCTGATCGTCTTTCCATTGTCTCCAACAATCAGGAAGGGTATCACAGTAACTAAGTTGAAATGGGAGATTAAATCTGGTAATAACCTGTAATCAAACTTCCTTGGTAGTGGGACAGGAGAAAAAAATATGGGAGAAAGATTCCTCTTGTTGACAGCAATAATACTTTGAGGGGCCTTTCAACCCACCCCTTAAGTTTAAGGATGTCATCAGTAGGGATGATTTTTGTGGAAACATCTCCAAGCAAAGAAGGACATTGAAGGGCTAAGGAATTTCACCCACATAGTTTTGCCCCAATCCCATGAAAGCTAATGGTATACGATGTAGTAAGCATATTTAGTAAGTGAGATGTGATGAGGATTCTTAGTAACAATTCTGTCTGGTATTTGTGGAGTGACAGGGAGCTGGGTGATTTGATGCAATTGTTCAGGATCCACCATAGAAGCCAGCAAATCTTTGTTCCATTACTGACTTAACCAACATTTCTGAATTGGAAGGCTGAAGGTGGGGTCAAGAGTTGTGGAAGAGTACAGCTTGCCATAAAGTAACCAATTATCAAACCAGAAATCAACTTTGCCTTCCCTAACATTCCAAATGAATAAATCTTCAGCTGCAGTTCTGACTTTAAGGAGTTCAGTCCATATTCTTGAGTCCCCAGGTTTCTTAAGAGTGGTTACTGGATGGGAGTGTTTATAGTACTTGAACTTCATGAATTTGGCCTTCAATGAGGTTTGTTCTCTAAACTTGATCCATAGCTTGCAGTAGAAGATATGGTGCAATTGCTGGAAGGATTTAATGCCTAATCCTCCAGCAGAAAGAGGAAGGCATAATTTTTCCCATCTTAACCAATGAAAGTGTTTGTGATTACCCTCCCATAAAAAATTATTTAGCATAACCTCCAAAGTCTTTTGGGTGCTCTTTTTCATTTTCAGCATTTGCATTATATACATGGGGAAATAAGATAAGATGCTTTTAACCAAAGTGAGTCTTCCACCTTGTGATAGATAAGCATTGGTCTAGCAGGAGATTTGTTTAGAGATTTTTGATGCCACTTCATCAAATTGGGTATGCCTTTTCCTCCACTTGACTAACTGAACCCCAAGATAGATAAGAGGGCAGACAACAACTTTAAAACCAGTATAATCTTTGATCCACTTCTTGGAAGCAGATGTGGTATTTTTGCTGAAGATTAGTTGACATTTATTTTGATTCAGTGAGAGACCAGAGAGTTGTTGGAAGTGATTCAATAGTTTAGAAACCCTCTTTACTGCTAGTTTAGAAGCATTAGAAAATAAAAATTAAATCATCTGCATAGCATAAATGATGGTAGAGAAGTTAGATTTATTGACAAATCTGAGATGCTCCTGTTCAGAAAAATGGTGATTGAGAAGCCTAGAGAGGTAATCCATAGCCAATATGAAAACGTAAGGAGAAAGGGGGTATCCCTGTTTGATGCCTCTAGAAGCTTGAAAGAGTCCATGAGTATTGCCATTCACCAGGATAGTATAGTAGTTGTTCTGAAGCCATCTTTGGATCAGCTGACAAAAGTGAGCATTAAATCCTCTAGCTTGGAGAACTTCCAAAATGAAATTCCAGTTTATAGTGTCATAGGCCTTGGATAAATCAAGCTTGTACATGAGATTTCCTGCTCTGCATGGCTTGTCAATATCTAGAAGAAGCTCTTGGGTGAGTAAGACATTGTCTGTTATCTGTCTACCTGAAACAAAAGCAGATTGGTTAGCAAAGGTATGTGGGGCTTTAATCTCAAAACCAACAGCTTGCTGATGAGCTTTAACAACACAGTTGTGAGTGAGATAGGTTTGAAATGATCCTAGCTGGACTTTTGATCACCCTTAGGAATTAAGGTAATTGTAGATATAACAAAATACTATGGCATATCAACTCCACTGAAAAAAAATTGAACAGCCTCCACTACCTCCTTCTTTAATATAAACTAAGCTTTTTTATAAAAAGTGGAGGTAAAACCATCAGGTCCAGCAGCCTTGTCACCATCTATGGAACACAGTGTTTTCCAGATTTCATCTTCAGAAGGGATAAAGGTAAGATCTAAGTTGTTAGTTTCAGTAAATCTGTCATTAAGAAGGCCTGGATTGAAATGTTGAAGGTTTGAAGCATAAGGCTGAGACAAGAAGGTCTGAAAATGATTGATAGCATTTAAAGGAATTTGATCAGTATCATGAATCCAACAGCCATTATTATCTTTGATCTTCAAGATTGTATTAGATTGTCTCCTTTGTTTGATTCAAGCATGGTAGAATTTAGTGTTTTTGTCCCCATCTACAAATTTTTTCAAAGCTGCCTTTTGTTTTTGCCTTTTGTTTGAAGAATTGTTCTTCCCATTGAATAGCTCTAAGCAAGTTAGCATTAGTAGTGACAAGAGATTGTTCATTTGAAATACATAATTGAAGTTCCAATTTAGCCTTCTTAACAGCCTGTTCAGCCTCCTCACGCCTCCTCAACTTTAATTGTCAAATTGCCAAAACAGTTCCAGTTGCATGATTTTAAATGCTTTGCCACAGACTTCTGAATTTGCCATAGTCTGATCCAGGGAGGGAGGGAGTTATCAAGAGTTCAGACATACTGGAGAAAGGGGAGAAACTCAGGATGTTCCAACCATACATTGAAAAATCTAAATCTGGGGATGGGGGATGTTTGAGTGGGGGAAATAGATATCAAGAGAGGCCTGTGGTCAGAGCAAGTATATGGGAGGTGTGAAATAGTATTGTGGAGGTTAGTCTCAAGCCAGGCATGTGACCAAAGGAAAATATGTTGAGATTTTCATACCTATTTTACACTGATTTTGATGATATTGCACTTTAAAGAAATATATTTTTGATGTTTTGTTGTAGATATGTTGAATTATGATCATTGAAGCAAAAAGATGCAAAAAGGAGCGAATTTGGAGCAAAAATGACCAAAATATGAAGATTTGATCTTGGGCATCGACGACGGGCTTGACGCCGCTGACGGCGCCATCGAGGCCTCCGACGGCGAACACGTCAGTTCTCTCAACAGGGGCGGTGGGTATTTGGGAGGAGTTTTGAAGGGACGCTTGGGCAACTCTTGAGAACTCTTCTACAATTTTAAAAGAAACATTTGGAGGCCAAAAAAGGGGGTGCCTGGGAAGTTCCCCTGAGTTTTTGTTGTTTGTTGTGCTCATTAGTGTGTAGAGAGTGGTTAGTATTGTGAGGAATTCTTCAAGAGATTGTAAGAGTGGACGGAAACTGAGAAATTTCTTCCTCCTTGCGGTTTGGAAGGAGAATTCTATGTGCTGTAAAGAACAGAAGAGATTCAGAGGAACTTCGAGGAGATTGAACAGCCTCCACTACCTCCTTCTTTAATATAAACTAAGCTTTTTTATAAAAAGTGGAGGTAAAACCATCAGGTCCAGCAGCCTTGTCACCATCTATGGAACACAGTGTTTTCCAGATTTCATCTTCAGAAGGGATAAAGGTAAGATCTAAGTTGTTAGTTTCAGTAAATCTGTCATTAAGAAGGCCTGGATTGAAATGTTGAAGGTTTGAAGCATAAGGCTGAGACAAGAAGGTCTGAAAATGATTGATAGCATTTAAAGGAATTTGATCAGTATCATGAATCCAACAGCCATTATTATCTTTGATCTTCAAGATTGTATTAGATTGTCTCCTTTGTTTGTTTCAAGCATGGTAGAATTTAGTGTTTTTGTCCCCATCTACAAATTTTTTCAAAGCTGCCTTTTGTTTGAAGAACTGTTCTTCCCATTGAATAGCTCTAAGCAAGTTAGCATTAGCAGTGACAAGAGATTGTTCATTTGAAATACATAATTGAAGTTCCAATTTAGCCTTCTTAACAGCCTGTTCCGCCTCCTCAACTTTAATTGTCAAATTGCCAAAACAGTTCCAGTTGCATGATTTTAAATGCTTTGCCACAGACTTCTGAATTTGCCATAGTCTGATCCAGGGAGGGAGGGAGTTATCAGGAGTTCAGACATACTGGAGAAAGGGGAGAAACTCAGGATGTTCCAACCATACATTGAAAAATCTAAATCTGGGGATGGGGGATGTTTGAGTGGGGGAAATAGATATCAAGAGAGGCCTGTGGTCAGAGCAAGTATATGGGAGGTGTGAAATAGTATTGTGGAGGTTAGTCTCAAGCCAGGCATGTGACCAAAGGAAAATATGTTGAGATTTTCATACCTATTTTACACTGATTTTGATGATATTGCACTTTAAAGAAATGTATTTTTGATGTTTTTTGCAGGTATGTTAAATTGTGATCATTGGAGCAAA
>NW_018164865.1:98465-99051 GCF_001263595.1 Phalaenopsis equestris | reverse complement strand
CAATTATTGAATTATACATACACATCTTTATCAAATCTATAACTGCTGTCAAGTTTTTAGCGCCATTACCGGAGATTTAAATCTTCTAGCAACAGTATCTAATTCTTGTATTTTTAAACATATATAAAGTCGCTGTCAAGTTTTTAGCACCGTTGTCGGGGAGTAAAATTATATTTAAAAAAATCATAATTAGAGTAACAGACAAATTAGGACTATTAGAAAACTTTTACTTGAATTACAACTTATTTTCATATTTAGTTTACTATTTTTCTGTGTACTGATTTCAATTGTATACATAAATTTGGACCTGAAAATCTTATACCCTACGATTCAGAATTAGAATGCACTGTTAGGAGAATTAGAAAACTAAGAAAAAAACCTAAAAATGCTGACATAATGGAAAACATTGTGAACAATCAAGGAATAGAAAATAAACATCAACCGAGACCTCTACGAGATTATGCAAATCCTACAGCAGATGAAATTCACTTATCTATCCAAAATCCTGATGTAGCTGCTAATTCATTTGAACTCAAACCTGCTATTATCCAAATGATACAAAACAATCAATTCGGAGGTACACCAG
>NW_018164865.1:92121-93419 GCF_001263595.1 Phalaenopsis equestris | reverse complement strand
AGTATAGTTGAGATTGAGCATTAAATGTTTGTTTTCAGCATTTAGAGTGTTGTGGCTTGGATTGCGACGCTGAATTGATGTATTAAGGTTGAGAAAATACCAAACTTATGTGTGTTGTTTAATGTGTATTGTAACCCTTGGATTTTATATATAATTGTAATGTTTTGTGTTGTGAATGTTTATTTGGGTTAGTACATCATTTAATAACTTAAATTTATGTTTAGAATGATTGAACGAATGTCGACAAGGCTTGAAATTGATTAAAATAATAAAAATCTGGAATTGAACTAATTTTTAAAATCTTGCTGACAGCGCCATCAACGCAGTCGATGACGTTATTTTCCCGAAACTTAGGCTATTTAATTCAATAGAAATCGCTAATGGCGCTGAAGACCCCGCCGACGAAAAACTCTTTTAACCGCAATTTTGACCAGTCAACCGCCACTATTCATCATCCCCTTCCTCTAAAAAATGAAAATTTCGACCTATGAAAATTTCGATATAGGGCTTGAAGATCTTGGATTTGGGACGATTTCAAAGAGTTTAGACACCAGATTTTATCATCTCTCAGTAAGAGTGAGATTTACTTCAATATTTCAAGCGAAGAAATGCATACAAGATCGTGTTTTTAAGTCTGGGAGTAGAAGTTGAATGAGTTATTACCAAACAGAAGTGAGAAAATTTTTGTTATACCACCAATAAGGCTGCTGTGAATGTTGTGAAAGAATTATATGCCAATGCTTTCTATTCCGAGGACGGAACCGTTCAAGTAAGAGGGTTTTCTGTTGAGTTTTGTGCAGCCGCATTAACTCATTTTATGAAGTCCCGGACTCCTATATCTGCAATTATGACGAGATTTACTTCAATATTTCAAGCAAAGAAATGCATACAAGATCGTGTTTTTAAGAGTCCGGGAGTAGAAGTCGAATGAGTTATTACCAAACAGAAGTGAGAAAATTTCTGTTATACCACCAATAAGGCTGCTGTGAATGTTGTGAAAGAATTATATGCCAATGCTTTCTATTCCGAGGACGGAACCGTTCGAGTAAGAGGGTTTTCTGTTGAGTTTTGTGCAGCCGCATTAACTCATTTTATGAAGTCCCGAACTCCTATATCTGCAATTATGAAACCTTCAGTATAATGGAAGGCCCGATGAACGATGTCATTAACTTTCTCACTGATGGGAAAGGGACATGGAAGATAAAGCAGTGAGAACGGGTAAATTTTTCTGCTTCCATGTTGAATGCCACATCTAAAGCATGACACTATTTTATTTCCTCTACTCTGTTACCTACCTA
>NW_018164865.1:90025-90965 GCF_001263595.1 Phalaenopsis equestris | reverse complement strand
GGCTCAATGATGTAAAATCTATGAAATACTTATAAGGTAAAGGAATGCTTTGAGTTTCAAATTTAAGGAAAGAAAGGTGATGTTCAAAATCATTAAAGGCTATCCAGATATAGTAATCCTCACTTGAAAAAGAAAAGGAAAGGATTGACAACAATCCCTGAAAAGAAAAGAAAAAAAAATAAGATTGAAAGCAGTCCAAATTAAAAAAAAGAGAAAAAATATATAAGTGAGGAGAAGCTTGAGGAGATGCCTAATCAAAAATTGGCTTCACTTAGACCTACCTAAAGGGAAAACCTAAATACATCCTTGAACTTATATTTATGGAATAACATCTTTTACCTGTATTGTTCTCATAAAGTTTCTATCATTTGAATATTTTAAGTGACTTGATAGTACAACATATAATTATTCTTAAAATGAATAGAAAACTAGAACTCTTATACTTGATGATTAGATAGTCTTGTACCTACAAAGTTAATTTAATTACTATGCTAATGTGTAGATGTTAGCCGTCAGGCGATAGATTCAGTAACCAATCATAAGATTAGTCAATGTTCTTTATGCCTGGTCCAAAGGGTAAAGAATAGGTATGCTCCTATTTGGCACAATACAATTTGAACTAATTCAATTTATCCATTCTCTTAAACTTCTTGACAAGGAGAATGATGTTTTCTTATATATTGAACTTCACATTAGAAACTTTATTAGTAGAATTAGTTAATTAAGAGTTTATTAAAATTACATTTTTATTTCAATTGCCTATTAGTGACAAATATGCAATTTGAACTATATTATTGTGATTAAGTATTGATTTTCTAAATCCTAGTTCGTAATCTCTAGTATTACTAATTGTGGGATCGATATCTAGAACTCCATTAGAGCCTTGTATTAATTGAGCGATACATATACTTGCATTGATAAGTGTGACTTTGCAATTATT
>NW_018164865.1:86997-89739 GCF_001263595.1 Phalaenopsis equestris | reverse complement strand
TTTCATGAATGTTTGTCTTGTTAATTCTGCTGCCACAATACCACTTTATCTCCAATAGAATTGCTTGCATATACAAAAGTAGTTATAGTCTGAAGAAAATCCCACTGCAAAGATACATGAAGGAACTGAGGATGGTTATCCAAAAGTTGTAGATTGACCTCCTTCTGACAAAATAGCCAGATTTTATTAGTGGAATTGTCCAGGAATAAGATTTGAGGGAACTTCTTAAGGATTTTGTTGTGAGTGTTCTGTAGATTGACCTCCTTCTGGCAAAATAACCAGATTTTATTAGTGGAATTGTCCAGAAATAAGAATTGAGGGAACTTCTTAAGGATTTTGTTGTGAGTGTTGTGAACCAAAGGTTCCAAAATGGTAAAGCAAAATAGCTTGTGTTTCTTAAATAAGTTTTTAATCCTGATCAGGGAATTTGGATCAGAAATCCCCTTGTTATTCCAACACAATAGTTTAATCATAAGAAATATAGGAAAGTCCCCATGTCTGCCTCACTCAGGCCTGAATAAGAAGAGGTTCAGTCCCCTTATATAATAAGTGATATGTGAATTAAGTGCATTCAATTTCCCCTCTCTTGCATCTAAGGGCTTCCCAATGTACATCAAGGTATGGGAAATCAAGTGCATAGATAAGATGTGGCTTCCCATTAAAAGCCAACACCCTAGGCCCAGTAGAAAAAAAAGGATGATTAAAATAGTAGCCATACAAAGGTTAACCGTTAAATGGTAGTGAATTGAGAGTGGAAGGCATGGGCTATGCGTATAAATTGTTAGGAAAAAATGGATTTACTAAGAGGAATGAATGTCAGTACAGACAAGGATAGCTAAGTTTAGGGGGTAAGGAGTGGGGTGGAGGTTGAGTAGAATGATGAGGAACCTGTAGGTAAGGAATGGAGAAGATCTTAGGATTATCATAATGGGAGGAACCAGGAAATGTCCTCATAATTCTCTGGAGGTTACTAAGAACCATAGGTTTAAGAAAGGTAAAATACCAAAGGCTGTAAGTATTATTAAAATTTTTAAGTCTTTTTAAAGACTGGGGATGGGTAGTGCCCCATGTGCACCAGTAGAAAAGGCTAATCATTAGGGGGATTAATGTGGAGTGAGGGCTGAGATCTTGATCTAGTTCTTCCTCTAGAAGCAGAAGGAGAAGGTCCAGCCTTCACCTTTCCTCCAACAGGCATTGAAGTGGCACCAATTTGTAATCTTTGCACTTCAGTAGCCTGTTTATTTTTCCTCTTAGATGTGTGTACTTGCCAGTCTTCCTCCAAAAAGTGTGCCAATTCAGCAATTCTTCCTTCATCAGGAGCCTTTAGAGCTTTAATCTCAGTCAAAGAAGCATTCTTTAGTTCCTCCATTCTGAGTGTAATAATAGTCACAGTATTGAGCTCTTCTCTTACCAATCTGAGGGAGGCAGAAGAGGGAACATTGAAATCAACGGGAACAATAGAATTTTTGGAATTATCCAGTGAACCACCTCCAACTTCCTCTTGCTGGGGTGCCACAGCCAATGGGGTAATATTTGGTAAGGATGGCTCATGTACAACGACTTTCTCTCTGCTCGGAGGAGTTCTTTTAGAGGGAGGATGTAGCCTATAACACCTATCCCTGGTATCCCCAAACCTTTTAAAATGCTGAAAGTAATATGGTCTTTGCTCAAGTATGACTTCTTGACAAAAACCTTCCTTCTCAGATCCAATCTAGATTCTTTTCACCTTAGGAAGAGCGATGTCCCTTTCAATGAGGATTCTAGCTAAAGTAGGTCTGGCCTTATTGTATGTGGGAGCATCAACTTTTAGGGGTCTACCAAGAGCCCAAAAATTGTTAAACAAAGAATTCAAATTGAAAAATGGCAGAGGGAGACCAAGTAATTTGAACCAGAGGGGAATCATAGGTGGTTCTTCACTGGGGTCAAAGTCAGGTGTCCATTTCAGAATCTTCATGGTTGTTCCTGCAATTAATAAAGATTGCTTGGCAAAGAGTCTAGAATAGTTTTCTTCAACTGACAATTGTATAAGTAAGTGCCTACCATCAAGTAGGCCCAACTTCCAGGCCCCAATAAATTTCAGTGAGTCAAAGTAGTTCCTTACAAGTTCCATCTTAGGATGTCCCAACTGAAACTTGCCCACAAGTGTAAGCTTAACTTCCTCATTCAAAGAGTTAATTTCTTGTCGTGAGAAAAAGATGGCTGGTTCTCCTTCTTAACTGCCTAGAGGATGAATATAAGGGCTATCACCCTCATCAGCAAAAGTGTCATGAAAAGCTTGGGAAAAAAATAACATATCCATGTTATGGAGAACATCAGAAGATTGGCCAACTACCCCTGCATAGGTGGCCCTAATCCACTGGGCATTTGTTTCAATGTCTATGAGTGAAGCCATGGAAGGAACAAACAAGAAAAATGTAAACAAAATCTGGTTCCACCTTCAAACAAGACCACAACAACCACCTCTGTATCAAAATCGAAAGGAATCAAGGGGGGGAAACTGTCACAGAAACCTCAATACAAAGCCAGGAAGCAAGGCCCAAAAAAGCAATGGAACAGTGCTTCCAATTTTTTTTTTAAAAGCAGAACCTGGGAAACAAAAAATAACTACAAGCAAGGAGCCCAAAACAAAAGAAGTTCCTAAAAGACTCCCAAACAGCAGAAAAGCTCTTCTCTACCTCCAACTCACTAGCCAGCAGTGAAGAACCTACATGGAAACCTTAGCAGAGCCAACAGCGCCGCCAC
>NW_018164865.1:24897-86953 GCF_001263595.1 Phalaenopsis equestris | reverse complement strand
ACACTTTATATATATATATATATATAATGACATCAATTTTTTTTCAAAGTTTAAGGCATCGAGATTGTCCAAAGAACATGCTAAACTTGGACATCTCTAGTTGACCTTGCTATGCCTACTCCAACCGGCCCAACCAGCTCCATTCAGCTTAGCCACCGGATCCAGTCAACTTGGCCAACTCTATTTTACCCGGTTAGCTCAATCCATTTAACTGGGCCAACTCTATTTAAGATGAACACCAGCTCTAGTTGGCCCATCTAGCTTTGTTCGACACAACTAGCTCCATTCATCATGACCAGATTTGTTCAACTTGAATAGCTTCATTTGGCCCCACTAGGTCCATTCAACCCAGCCAAGTTCATTCGACCCGACCAGCTTTGTTCTGCTCACCCAGCTCTAATCAGCTTAACCAATTCTATTTGGTTTAAATTACTCTATTTTGCCTGACCATTTCCATTCAACCCAGCCACCAACTCGAATAAGCCTGAGAAACCAACTCCAGTTGATAATCTCTTATCGACTGCATAGGACTAGGGGTATAATTATCATTTTATATTAATCATTATACCATAAATAGGGAAGCACAATTTATAATTTGAAGGCAAAAATTCATTAATTTAATTCTCTAACTCTCTTTACTTTACACTTAATTCCTTAAGCTTTATTCAGAAACAATCTTGGACTCATCATATTATAAATTATGGTGAGTGTGGCTCATACTTCAAACAAAAAAAGGAGTAGCTCAAGGAGAATACCCCCATAACTGAGATATAAATAATAAAAAGTGAAACAGAGAAATTGTAATATAGAAAATCCAAAAGTTGAAGGATCATACGTTGGATGTCATACGAGATCAACAGTCTCGAGATGAAGGGGCCCAACGACAGAATAGCCCCTCCAGCATTGGAGGGGTAACGTGACTCCTAGTACTTTGAGAGTACTGGTTCAATGTTAATTGATCAAAATCAAAGCTCACTAAGGTGTCCCATCAGCTCGAGAATACATTCATGTGATAAATATCTGATGCCAGGCCTTCATAATGGTTCAAGATCCTGATGCTTGAGTTCTACAATGGTTAGATTGATTTGGCTGACCACATAAAATCATTTGAGTCAACCATGTGCCAGTTGAGAATCACTAACATGATGAAATGCCATCATTTCTTTACATCTTTGAGGTAATTAGTCTTGATATGGTTCAATAGATTACTACTTAAGTAATCATGTCATTCGCTGATTTCAAGCGAATGTTCTTGGCATAACTTCCTAGAGGCCAGAATCGTCAAAGGAACTCTAGAGTTCTTTTACAGGCCCTCCAGGAATAGAGTGAGAGTCTATTCTTGTTTATCACTCGCTTCTAACAAGAGAGGCGAGAAGTGCAAAACTTTGAACCCATGGTCACCCATGGTACCTTAGCTCAATGGTTGAAAGAAGGAACCCTTCTGATATGCATTGGCCTTGTAATGACCGAAGTTGTTTGTCCAAATTATTCAAGTTGTCTAACAACCGCATATCCATTGAGATGTGTAACTCCAACCCTACTTTCTCAAAATTAGAATCCTTTACAAGTCATCCTTAGAAAAGGACCGCCCCAGGTGAAGTATGGAAACTGAGATAAAATTCACATCATTTTGCCCAACCTCATTATGAAGAAGCTTGACAACCCTAAGCTCATAGGGAAACTGATATAGCACACCACTAAGGGAGTCAAGCCTGGTATCTGAACTAGGATACGATGCAGTATGACGAGCACCCACTACACCACCACAAAAATACCAAACCAACTCATTTATGTGTTTCAATGGATGGATGGTAGAGACCATATAAAATAATGATTACTTTTGGAGAACTCCTCCAATAAAGATAAGCGCTTACCTAAGATACCTAATGAAATATTGCACCTATAGTCATGGTCATGCACATGACATATATGACTTTTAACACGGTCTGTGCTTAATCGAGGAGTTAATCAAATTGAGAAAATTGAAAGAATTTGTAGCACTACGAGCAACGCCCCAGTGAAAAGGGAAGGCACCAAGTGATTAAATACTAAAGAAGCCAATTTGAGTCCCAGAAATCAATATTGTTGGCATAGTTCTCTCCATGTTTGGAGTACAGAGGTACTCAAGCCACTGAGCTAGCTATAAGAGGCTTTGATTTGGAGAGCTATGCAAAAACAACCTCACATCAAATAGCTCATGTCCTCCCATAGTCATCACCAATGAATAATTCTTCTGTAAGGATAATCCTTATAATGATGCTATCATTGTAGCTGAGCTAATTTCCAAGTACCAGATTGATAACACTTTCATTGACACTGGAAACTCCGTGAGCATCCTTTTTAAGTCAGTGTTCAATATTATAAGTCTTGAAAATGAATGATTGAAGCCTAGTAATGAGACACTTTTTGGTATTTTTGTTGGAGGAAGGAGGCACTCGGAAACATCACTTTACTAGTTACTTAGGAAGAAAAGTCAATCAATTCACATATATGAAAGAATTCATGGTGCTCTACTCGTAACCTACCTACATTGCTATTTTTGGTCATTCCAAACTCAATTATTTTAGTGTCATCACCTCTACCTACCATGTATCTATAGAGATGTGATCCCAGTCTATGATGATCTCAAATAGTCCCTCTCATGTTATCTCTAAGTGATCAAAAATATCCAAAAAGAACCCCCTTGAGTTTCACAACCTACGGAAATGGACTCTCAAGTCCCATAAAATCATCCATTGGATCCCTGTGACCAAGATGATTTTGGTAGATTTTTTCTAGTAAGTTAAGATTTTGATGCAAGTAAAAAAAGATACACTGATTGATACCCTTTAAAGCCACCAAGATGTTTTTCCTGGTTTTCCTCTGAGATGCCTATGATGATGATTGACGTGACCAACCACCATTTGAATGTCAACCCAACATTCCGACCAATGAGGTTGAAGATGAGCATATCAATTGTCACTTTGGTCAAGCCAATCTGGGAGGAGGTCCAAAAGCTATTGGAGGCTGGATATATCTAAGAGGTTCAACACCCAACATTGGTGTAAGAGACTTTATCGTACAAAAATTTACTGGCAAGTGGTGGATGTGTTTTGAATTCACCAATCTAAATAATGCCATATTGTAGATCAATACACTTGTGTATAAAAGAACCAACCATTCTATGATGAGCTTATAGAAAGGGCAGTTATCCCATATTGTAGATCAATACCCTTGTGTATAAAAGAACCAACCATTCTATGATGAGCTTCATTAATGCCTTCTTTATATATCATCTGATCAAGATGCAACCAATTGATGCTAAAAAAGACCACATTCATCAAATGCGGAAGTGGTTTCCTATATTGTATTGCCCTTTGGGTTAAAAAAATACTGACACTACTTACAATCTCATGATGAATGTAATTTTACCAAACATAAAGAAAAAAATTATTAATGTGTATGTGGATAGTATCATAGTGGAAAATAAAATGCCTCAACAACATGTGAAAGATTTAAAAGCGACTTCTGAAACTTTTATAAAATTTACTACGAAGCTTAATCCTCTCAAGTTTACATTTGGAGAATCCACAAAAAAATCGTACAATATCTGCTAACCCTAGAAGGAACAAAAGCTAACCCAGAAAAAGTTTTGTCACTCATAAACATGCCTTCTCTCCAAAATACTATGTGTTCTAAAAGTTTATTTATCAAATCATGAGCCTGAGTTGAATCATTTCAAAATAAGATAAAAAATGCACCACATTCCTTAGAAAATTAAGGCGAGCAAAGCTATTCATCCGGTTCGATGATTGTGAAAAAAATCTAGAAAATTAAAATACTCCATTGCATCACCACCACCCCCTCAATATCCTCAGCTGAATGAATTTGGCAGTAGGACTTGAGACCATCAACTTGATTTTATTCCTAGAAAAGAAAGGTAAACAGTTCTAGATCTATTATGTCAGCCAAGTGATACACATTGTTTGTATGCAACAGTATAACAATGTATTTGATTATATTTTTCAATTATATTTCCTTAATTTACAACAGTACCAATAACTTGATCCAGGAAAAAATAAGAATTTAACTTTTTAACTTAATATAAATTAAGATACTACGCAAGTATACGTATCGTTATCAAGTAATATAGGACTTTCTGATTAAGCCCCGAATATCCAACCCACAGGGAGAATTCACAATATGCACTTTTAAACAACAAACTTTATATTTAAAAAAGACAATTACTTAAACTATAGATGCTTTTTAGTGATTAAAATTAAATTCTTTTGGGTATTTTTGATATTTTGATATTTTGATAAAACAAAAACAACTTCTAAATATAATTTGAGTTTATGTAAAAGAAATGCACCAAATATAAAATATCTTTTTTGTTATCATGAATAAGTAACAAGTCTAAGAATTCTGTTGTGTAGGTATTCAAATTGTGTTGTGCCAAATAAGAGCAATATTACTCTTTACCCTTACTAGAGATGCTATAAAGAACATTGACTAATTTAAAGTTTGAATAGTTTTGAAGGCCGACTAGACAGGGAAGATACCAGCTCTCACTCTAGAGTTCCCTCGATTCCCTCCACCTGGGGGCTAACATCTCGTATGAGAACCTAAAATAATACACCAAGTTGTGGTCTTTAGCATGTCACTCTAAAGTTCTCTAACTATACACCCTTCAAAGATTATTTCCCTATTTATTTGTACTAAATCATATGAATTACATTTTCATTCATTCAACCACATCTGATTCTTTCTCATTGTTGACTGACATAATACCAGCCCGGTTCTTACATGTTCTCACAACAAATTTTAACATCTAGATGGGTCAGATCATGAAGTAAATGAAGTACATGGAATTAAATCATCACAACTTCTTCCAATATCAAAGACTAATACTCTCCACGACTTCCATCCAACACTTTAATTACTTATCATTTCAAGTAGAAAGATAAAAACAACTACTCGGAATCCATTGAGAAAATATAACCACACTTTAGTTAGAAGTAGAAATCATCATCAAACTAACAAGAAGTCTCAATTAAAACCAAAAGTAGTTTAAAAACAAAGATAAAAACTTATCTCAAAACCTCCACCAAACTCTTGAAGTTCCTTTGAATCTCTTCTCACTTACAACACTCTTAACTCTTACAATAAAACTAAAAACAAAAAGAAAAAAGTAAATTTGTGGTGCCTGAAAAATCTCTTCAAAGTTTCTCCACGAATTATTTCAAGAACTTCTCAGGCATCCCCCTTATTTGTTTTGATGTATTTTCCAATAGATGCCTCATTTCATAAGTCTTTTATCTATATTTTCATTTCTAGTGGTCATAACTACCCTCTTTAGCCAATAGGTGCCTCAAATGTCCCTTCAAAATTTGGCAAAATGAATTAACCCATCAAATAACTGCTTCTGACACTTAAACGCGGGGCCTTTGGCGCTTAGGCACGGCCTTCTCTGTTTCACCGGTGCTTAATCGTCGGATCTGGCGCTTAGGCGCCAAAAAAACTTTTGCACCATTTTTGCATTTCTGCTCCAAATTTGATCTTTTTTCACTCCTTTTAGCATTTTTCACCTTTTTACTTTACATGAAAGAAAAACACAAATATCTTCCATTAAAGCACAATATCTCAAAAATTGGTATAAAAATGTGTCTAAAAACACTATATATTTTAGGTGTATCACCAAGTCATCTAAGGAGTTGTGCTAAAACATTCAATTATGGAAAAATTAACATTATCTCTCATTATTTCTACCTGTAAGCTCCATGTGTGTTTCCAAATGCATCTAATCAAGATTATCACTGACTAGCTGCACAAATCTATCCTCACTAGGCTGGAACACTCCAACCAACTTTTCAAATGGGTGATAAAACTCAGCGAGCTTGATCTATTCTTTGTGCCTCAAACTACCATCAATTATTAAATCATAGCTGAGTTCCTACAAGACATTTCTGAAATAATCAAACCTGATAAATAAATGATGACCGACAACCATACTTAGATCCTACATATCAATGAAGCATCTAGTCGAATAAAGGTGGGGCTTTATCTCACTCTAATAAATTTGACAAGAGATCTTTTGTACCATTTAATTGACGTGCTATTCAATGTCACCAACAATAAAGCCATGTATGAATCTCTGATTGTCTAATTATGAATCACATACAAGATGGGCATGCAACACCTCTGAGTAAAATTTGATTCACAGTTGATGGTTAATCATGTAAAAAAATTCAAAGATAGATTATAGATAATAGCTAGCTACCTTGGGAAAGCTAAGACGGAGATAAGAAAATGTGAAGGTTTCAAGATTGAACACATCTCCTGTCGATTTTAATTTTTGGATAGAGAGTTTGAAGGACCAAACAAATTCAAAGATTTAGTTATTTAAATAACCAAACATGACATCTAAAGTAATATAACATCTCAAGAGATAGAAATAACACTTTATGATGGGTTTGATTACTTAAACAAATATATTTTTCTTATTTGCAAGGTTTATAATTAAAATCAATAGATCTTTCCTTTATGTAATCCAAAAACTAAATAGATTTTAGATTAGTATGGGGTTTAAACTTCTTATAAGGCAATCCCTTATAGTTAAGTACATCTTAAGAAACAAAAGTTACTTAAGATCACTATCAATTAAGGCTATGGCTTTGTCATAAAAAAATTTTAAGTTTAGTTTTCATGATTGATTATTAAGAATATTAAAAGGAAAAGGCTCAAAAGTGAAAAAAAAAATTATTTATGAAACCCGAAAAAAAATTTTTTATGAAACCAAAAAAAAAAAAAGGAGAGTAAGATGCTGAATATAATGAGAAACTAAATGACATCTCAACTATTTATTTATGAAACCCGAAAAAAAAAAATTTTATGAAACCAAAAAAAAAAAAAAAAGAGAGTAAGATGTTGAATATAATGAGAAACTAAATGACATCTCAACTATCCTATTGTTCAGCATAATGATTTTGAAGGAAAGTTTTTTTTTATTTTATTTGACATTTTATTAGAAATTTGGAGCTTATATCGCATGATATATGGTCATGAAAAAGCTTAAGAAGTGTGGGTTTATGTTGTAACTAGATGAATAACCTTGGAATCTTAAAACTGAAGTGAGGTTTACTGAAAAGAGTGAAAATTTAGGAATCTTGCCTAGAGAGAAAATATACACATCAAATACAATAAAATAGACTTATAACTCTACATGAAAATGTTTTTCATCTAAAATATTAGATGTATTAAGACAATGCATGGTTGGTTTTGATGAAGGCAAGGTAAGATAGAATGTTATTTATTATGAAAAGTAGATCTTACAACTTGAGTATAAAGCAAGCTGTCTACATATGACTGATATGCTTAATGTCCTAGGACTAATACAAATATATATTTGTAATTTAAAATTTAAAATTTTGATGCTCACTTCAATTATTTAGTTTATTTTTTTTTGTTTAACCCTTAGTGTCGAGTAAATCACACAACTCGTGTATAACTTTGCAAGTCCTTAATGATGAACGTTTATTAGAACTATTCATAATGCCAAATTCTATGCAATGGTAGAACTCACTCTATAGAGCAATTAATCTCAAATAACAAATCTTTTGGTGATTAATCCTAAATCATAAAGGTATAACTACTCAATTTTATTTAATTAACAATTTAGTTATTAAAAGGCATGATATTTAATAATGCGTGAATGCAATAATTTTTTTAATTTTATTTTGGTTACAATTTTCTTTAATTGCTAAAAAATATGAATCAAATTTTTTTATTTTAAGGATAAAAAATTTTGGTCATTAATGAGCATAATTATAATCCAGGGAAAAAGAACTAATTATGTTGGCCAAAAATTGGGTTAAATGTATCAAGCACAAATAACAAAGATAACAAAGATGACAATAGGGTGCTAACCCTTGTCCTATGTCAAAAACACTGACAAAAGTGTAATACAAACATCATTGTTTATTTAGTTGAAGTGCATCCTTCATTTATTTTCATCTTTTTTGGATAGTTCATCTTTTCTTGGATAGTTCAGATACCAAAGATTGATTAACCATGACAGAAAATTGAACTTTAAAAAAGAAAAGTCATAGCTAAAAGAATACCAATGTTAGCTTTGGAAATCTAAATTTATTACAGTAGCATTGCAAAATAGGGCTAATACATCCTAATCATACTATGAAAGCCAAAAAAAATGTAAAGAAAATTTACGCATAAAATAAAGACTATTTACAATTAAACCAATACAAGCACAACTAAATGTCTTCACCTGCCTAATCCTATGATGTCTAAAGATTATTGACTTAATGGAGATAAGACCCTTTCAAGTTGCCCTTAGTTTTCTATCATTTCAATTAAGTTAGTCCCTGATCTACTCAGTCGAAATAAGTAGTTAGCCCATTTTAACTGAAAGATTCTCATCAATAACCATGGGCATGTGTGTCGTCCAAGAAATCTTCAAAGAGCCAGGGAGAAAGTTTGTTTAGTTAGATTTAAGTTTAAGTTTTAAAAAAATTTTATTATGAGTTTTATGGTTTAATTTAATTTTTGATGTGTTTTACAATTCCGGATTTTATAAAATTTATCTAAATTTTATTTGACTTTATCTTTGATTTTTAATATGATTGTTTTTTAATTTTAATTTGTGTTAACCCTAGTAATGATCCTATGGCTCCATCATCCTAGGGTCATTTGTGTTTTTAGTATGCTTTGTTAAGAATTACTATAGGCTTCCTTATTAGCAAACAGAGTTATCTCATCCAAGGACACGTCATAGACAGAGGATTTATTTATGTAAGGTTTACTTTAAGTTTTAGTGATTTCTGGATTTAATTAATTTTATTTAGTTTCATCATATTTAATTTTTAATAAGCTTTTCATTTAATTTGTTGGAAGTCTATATTAAATTAAAATGATTTCTCAAACACTTGAAATTTAATAGAGAAGTTTGGAATTGAACTCTAAACAACATCAACAGTTTTCAAGTCGTTCAAAGTTAACTTGATATTTTTTTGTGAATTATTGTATTTGTTTGGTGAGTTAATTATTTTTTTTTAAATTACTTAATATGGGATATTTTTGAATACTTTGGTTTTTTTTTTGTTAACTTGATTTATTAGTGGAAGTCTTATTCAATTTAACATTTTTCTTGGAGAAGTTATTAAAGTTGGAGTTAATAGAGATATATTTATAATTTTGATTCTTTGACTTAAACCACCTCATTTCAAAGTAATTTTTTTAATTTTTTTTAATATTTGCTAATGAGTGATTAGAATTGATTAGTTAAAAATTCCATCTTTAAGGATTTTATTTGTTGGGTTTAATAACTAAAAGGACATATTTGTAAATTTGCAGGAAGGTTACAAAGATTTCTTAAATAAAATTTTAACTATTTTTCTTTTATCACTTGATTTTCTTAGTATTTTATTAGTAAGGTCAAATTAAGTTAAGTTTTAAATGTATGAGTTTCATTTTAAGGTTTGAAAAGCCATGAAGGGCATGCTAATAATTTTGGGAAATTATAAGTCTGAAATTAATTACTTTTAAATTTATCAATTTTTTTTTTATGATTTTGTTGTTTTATTAATAAGTGATCGCTTGGGTTTGAGTTCTATAAGCTCCAATTCTTTATGTATTCAAATTAAGGGTTTAAAGATGAAGAAGCACATATTTGTAATTTTAAGAAAACTAAAAATACAACCTTCATGACCTATTTGATAAGGGAATTCAACAAGTTTTGTTTTTTTTTATGTCTTATCAATAAGTCTAAATTAGCTTTGTAAGGTTTTGAAGTTTCAAATTGAACCTAGGGATAAATTTGTAATTTTCTAATTACACCTAATATTATTTAGAGCATTGTTGATTTAACTTGTGAAGTTTTTTGAAATTCTGTTAAAGTGTTTTACATGTTGAATTAATCTGTTATATCAATGTTTACATGAACTTGGGTTACCAATATTTTATAATGTGAGATTTTTTTATATTTTACATGATTACAAATTTACCTTAAGGTGATTTTGATCTTTTACTTAGGGCATGACTTAACCCCTTTTGTTTTATGTGTTTAAAAAGGAAAATCATTAAAATTTCAAAGTTAAACTCTCTATTTTTATTAGAAAAGGGTAAAAAAGTGTAGATTTCTAATTTTCAAATAGAACCATGCTTAGATTTAAGTAACTTTTTTATTTTCAAAGGATGAGATTATGATTTGATCACATGGACTTACTATTTTGAATTTACTTTTAATTTTCAAATGATTTCATATTTTCTGATTTACATTTTAATTTGTATATTTAATTTTTAAATCCTAACTTCCTTATCTATTTGCATCTCCTTAAAGTTTACATTTTTTTTATAACCTATAGTGCAATGCAAATCTTGTAATCTTTCCTCCATCACTCTTTCGAGTCATAATGAATCACAACAAATTTTAAAAGTTTATATGGCTAGTATGAAATGTAAATTAGGCTTTGAAGAATACTCATCACATTGATGTTTAAAGGTCAATTCTATAAACATCCTAACATCCTGCACATCCAACTGATTCATCACAAGAGAAAGGTAAGAAAGATCTACTCATAGTGCATGAAGAAAACACCACAAATCATCATATAATAACAAAGAAAATCCACTAAATTTCTATATAAAAATAGTACAAGACAATGTAAAACACATTACTTAGCTTTTTTGCTAGAAAATAAATGAAAATTCCTCCCCAAAAGGTCTCCAAGTACTTCTGAGCATATCCCCTCACAAATTTCTCTCCAATTCCACTCTAATCTCTCTAAAAAAGTGGAAAATACAATATATTAACTCTGCATTATTACTCTTGAACTTCCTTGGACTTTCCAAGACTTATCATTCAACCCTCTTCAATGTTCTTCAAAGAACTGCCTAAATCAACCACATTATTCCCTAAGTCGTGCTGAGTAACTGCAAAAAAATTTCAATGCAGTTTACGGTGCCTTAACGCCACAAAACTGATTCTTAGGCTTTTCCCGATTGGGGACTTACACCTAAGCACCCAATAAGCTAGCACCAAGACATTGTGATGGAGCTCCTTGGCGCCCAAAGGCTGGGGCGTAGGTGCTAGTTTGTTGGTCTCTAATTTGCTTCGTTTCACCTCCGCTTTGCTTTATTTCAACTCTAATTTGCTCCATGTGTCCTACCTATTATACCTACAATAAACAAAACAAAAAAATTTTCTCTAAAGTGCAATTTAATTCATAAATAGGTGCAATATAAAAGAAATTAAGCATGCTTTAGGATACATCAAAATCCCACAAACTTAAACGTTACTTGTACACAAGTAACATTGCAAATTTAAAAACCAAATTTATTGATTTAGGAAAAGGGTTTCATTAAAATATTCTACAATTTTGCCTCAGGAATATCATAGTGTAATTTAAGAAAAATTCTAGTAAATCAACCTAGAACTAAGGTATAAACAAACCTTGTATTCAACTTCAAAATCTTGATTTTTTATCTACTTTAAAATCATTGTTATTTGTCAAACATGAGATCCTTAAAAAGTATAGAAAATTGAATTAAAGCCATCTACTTATAAAGATTGACTAACACTTTTTGAAATATAAATAAATTTAGGATTGTAATAAATTCTTTTGCTTTAAAAAGATTCAAGTGAAACCAATTTTTGTAATAAATTTTTTTGCTTTAAAAAGATTCAAGTGAAACCAATTTTTGATCAGACCTCTCCTCAGGCTTCTCCTCCCTTAATAATTTTTTTTTGTTTTACTTTCTTTTTCTCTAAGATCTTTTTCAATACTTAACACATCTATAAGAGCACTAATATATGTGGATAAGTCTTTAATGATTTTGAATTTCATAGTTATCTCCTTAAAGTAAAACCTATCACTCTCCTTCACTTTTATATTTTTCTCAAAAATTGAAAGTATTGGTTGAAATAAGTTTATAATAGAGACCCAATTCTTATACGATGTAAATCTATCAATTCCTAGGTTTTCAAATATACAACTAGTTTCTAAACAAATAGTAAAATCATTTTCAACATGTTCTCTACAAGATAACTTAACTCTAGAACATTCTTATTTACATAGAATTTCAAAAAAAATTACTATATCATTCCTATAATCCAAATTCAAGTAATCTAAAGTTAACACCACATACCTCAAGTCTTTTTACAAAAATAACAATTTTAAGTGCAGGTTATTGAGGACAAGTTAAGCTTTTAAGAATTTTTTCTCCACCCCCTCCCCCAAATTGATTTTTAGCAAATGTATCAATGTAAAACTAAAATATAAGCAAGGAGAAAATAGAATCGAATTGCATTCTACTGCATGAGTATGTCATAAAAAATATACATGATAAACAAAAAAGACAAGTATCTAGCAGTAAGTGAATCTCAGCTCAATAGGTTTAACATGAAATCTGCGTTAAAAAGAACTACAATATTACAACAGAAAAGTTCACATATAATCCAGAGCAACAATAAATATAATCCAATACATCTATAACATCTACAATAAGAGAAAATGTCTAGTTCAACAGAACAAAAAAGTAAATACAACAACACCGCAGTAGGGAAAATAAAGACATCAACGGTCAGGCTAGATTTGTAGATTGACCCACACCGATAAAGCCTAACAGACCAAGCTGATCCCATCAACCTAAAGTTATCTAAGCATAGTTGGCCGAGCTACAAAGTTATTGGACGATTATCTCATACATGTAAAGTTTTAGAAATACCCTAGTGCAACCCCTTCTGATTAGGTGCAAAATTACAATATTATCATTTTACCTTCTTCTCTCTAAACAGGGAAAGCATTTTATCAATCTACATGATTAATTATTATTATTTACTATATATATATATATATATATATATATATATGGCATCTCTCTTTGCTCTGTTAGGGTTTGCACTTTGACTACTTTACCTGCTCCTTTGGTAACTTTGTGTTTGATATCGGTTTTTGAGGTGTCAGTTACTCCTTTGCTTTGGTCCTTCTGCATCATCCTCTCGGTGTCTTCTTTTATTGAGATTTAGTCTTTCTCGGGTTAGCTGATATTCGAATTTTACTATTGCATTAGATTGATGTTCTCTTTTTCCTGGCTATTCCGGGCATGTTTTGTTCGCTGTTATTCTTTCTTGACTTGACTTCTGGTCTAGGGACCCTTTTTACTCCTGGGAGGGCATGGCGGCTGACTTAACTGCAGCTGACCCAAACATTGTCGTAAAATACTCTTATGCTGAGGTGTATGGTAATGTAGTTAACTGTTCTTCCATTGGAGACAAGCTGGTGTTTCCCCAAGCTTTTCATGAGTCCATTGAAGGCAAGACAGATTGCCATTTTGAGAAAAAGTGGACCAAAGAGGCTGGTAAACATGCTTTAATATTTTTGAATTTTGAAGCATCCATTTTGGCTTACAATTTTAAGTTCACTTTTATTGGAAAATTCCAATTGTGGCATCCTAGAATGGAGGTTATCTGGAGGGCCTTTGATGATTTCAAATTGTTGTTTAATTGGAAGGTAGGCCTGCTTGATGGAAGGCATATCATGATCTAACTAGCATTGGAGGACTATGCTAAAATTTTCTCTAAAAGACAACTGGTCATTGAGGGACAACAAATGAAACTGTTGAAGTGTTCAATTGATTTTGACCCTAACTAGAATCCCCCAATCATCCCTATCTGGTTTAAATTGCCTGGTGTCAAGTTACATTACTTCCACTATCAAGTACTCTTCTCCTTCTTGGCACACTAATGAAACTTGACATCTCTGCTTTTAATTTTCCTACTCTTCTCCATTGGTGCTACCCATTTTACTTAACAGTTGGTACCAATGGTATAAAAAAAAAGATAAAATTTACCATTTCTCTTGAGATTGAATTGGCAGCAACAACATATGCATAAAATTATTCAATAACCTCCTTCGCAACTCAACAAAGTTTATCTTCTATTTTCCGCCAGTTAATATTTAGCAAATATAGAGATAAAATATGTGTTTAATGGAACAAGGACGCCAATATTATCCAACATCATTTATACTTTTCTCCCTTAAAACCTAGTTTCTAAACCACAAATCATCCCCCAAAAAAATAAAATGCACGCTATGATGATACACATATCACTCATCTCCCATAGTAAACAAAGCATGCCAATTAAACCACAATGGATGTATAAGATATTGCTTGTTGATACTCAACCTTTCTATTGCCTCTCCGTATACAACCTAAAAGCATCCACCAAAAAACACATTGGATAAAAGAAAATGTACTAAATCAAACCCTATTTCCATTAAAGACATAAATTCATCCAATTTTTTAAATTTTCATGCAACACAATAACATCAACACAATTTTTCAACAGAAAAAATGAAAAATAAATCCAAAGTAGAATAAAAATCGGTGTATATACCAAGGACTCCAATTAGCGCAACCTCTCCTTGACATCTCCTCCCTCGCCTTCCATTTATGTAAAAGAAACCAACAAAATCAAGCAATTAAACCAAAATTTGAATGAGAAATTAGGGTTTCTCGTGCAATTCTGCAACAAAGATGAAAATGTCACAAGTTGGAGTTCCGAGAAAGCAGATTTGGAGAGGTAAGAGCCATCGCGGGCGAGGCAATGGCGCTCGAGCTGCTCGACAAGCAGAGATACGTCTTCCGACGCATTCTGAGTGTTCCATGGCCTCGCCATCGATCTCAAACAGAGTAGAGAAAAGGAGCGAACACAATAGAAAAGACTGGGGTTGAAGGGGTCGAACAATAGAGGGGTAAGTGCCATAAAAAGCCAAACCTCGAACTTAGGCCGCGGGGCTCGATCCACAACCAATGTTTAAGCAGAACAGCGAGATGTCGCTGGCCCGACATGCTCCCAAACGAACAAACCTCGTGGCAGCTCCTCGTACCGCAGTCTCAACGCACTCCCAAACGGACCCAATATTTTACTTCTTATTTTTTATATTATCAAAAATTTTCTTATAAAAAAAAATTTAAAAACTGAACTACATCTTTTCATTCATAAATAAACTAGTGAATGCAAAAATTGAACTATAGACGTTTGATATTAAATATTTCTTCTTAAGTAAAATTAAAAAAAAAAAGAAAAACAAAATTATAAAATGTTCTCAGAAGGAAAATAGTGGTTCCCGCTTCCATAATTTTTTTTAAAATAAAACTCCAATGAGGTGACCAATCTGTCCGGCAAACTTTGGACAACTCTGAAGTCCAAATATTTGGAGAGCTTTTACACGGCATCCTACACATTAAAGCCTGTTACAGCTGACTTTGACCCATTTTGTGATTTTATATAAATATAAGCCAAGCTGACTTTGACCCACTTACAATTATTTTAGTATTTATAAGCCAAGGAGCAGTACGAACTGAACCGCGCGGCCAATAATATGCATCGTCAAGATTATTTTATATATTTTTTTTTATTTTAAAGAGACAGAAATGAAAACGAGGGCAAGATTATTTTAATTTTAATTTTTTATTTTAAAGAGACAGAAATGAAAACGAGGGCCCTATTGCCGGCCATCCCAAATAAAAACAATAAGGACTCCGAATCTTAGATGGCCATTCAGCCATCGTTGTCTAAAATGAGTTAGCGTTCGATTACAGCAATGAGTAGCCATTGGGGAAATCGGCTTTTAACATTGGCAGGAGCAAATCATTAAATATTTATTTTTAACTTGTTGCAGGAAAATTACCAAATGATTTAATTATACAAGGAAAAATTACTATTTTTTCTAAGTCAAAAACGAAACCGCGAATTTTAGAATGGCCATGCCTGTAAGTTTAATCTGGTTCTGCCACTGGGTTTATCTAGTAAGTTGTATTTTTTTCAGTAGGTATTGAATAATGGTGGAAAAATTTTTAAAGAGGAACAAATTAGGATAACTTCAACCTTGGACATTAAGAGAGTATTACTTGACCAATTTGTTGGATGTTTTTTGAGGGGCTGCTTGATTTGCTAAAAAGGGATACAATGTAAGAAATATGTAGTGTTAAAGTAATGTGTTGTATTTTGGATATTTCAGAGTTGTTTGATTACGTATAAAATTAACGGAAAGTAGAGAATATATATAAAAATGATACTACGCTCGTACTATTACTTGTATTTTCTCTTTCTTGTATATCACTCGATGATTTTCTTTAGACAAGTGCCCCATATTTTTTGAAGTTGGAGTTGGAACGTCAAGAGGTATAGCAGCGGGAGTCTTTCAGACTCATTGCCTCTTTGGTAAGATTGGATGATTGTCCGTTCTTAAATACTTAATTTGAAATAGATAAGGCCAATATTAGTGGGGGAGTTCCCCAAATCTCCCTTGATCAATGAAAGAAACATGCATCTTATTTCTGCATAAAGAAGATGAGTATTAAGCCAAAAGTTTTCTCTTTTTATTACTATTGAAAGATGTGGTTACAATAAGTGGTGCGGATGTAGCCACTATGACAGTACTGGTAACAGAAATAGGAAAGGAATCTGATGCATCAGGCTCAAGAACTATGCTAGGAGTCCTTTACAACTCTCGGGTGGGCTCCACTGCTATCATAACAGATGGTAAGTACTCCAGCCTCGTAGCGAACTGACGGTCAAACCACAGTGTCTTGCTACGACGTGCAAACCTCAGTATCCTAATATGCTAACCTCAAGGGTGAGCAAAGTAGAGAATGTCTCTTATCAGTGGCTCAAACGTCTCAGAAATCTGCACGAGGAACTCCTCATAAGAGATAAGTCCCTTTCCTCTCAAAGAGGAAACCACCTCTATGATCTTTTCGTCAAAAGGCTTGCAACGGTAGAGCCAATCTGGATAGTTGGCTTGAGATGGGTCATGATGTGCCAAAACTTACAGCGAAGTAAGTAAGTCGTACAATGCGAGTATATGTATCAAGTAATATGAGGTTTAAGAGTATGGGTATCAATCCTACAAGGAAAGGTTTAACAATTATTTATGCAGAAAAATTTTTAGTTTACTAATCTTTTGAACCTAGCTAAGTATGATTGTAAAAGTTATTTAAGTCCTAAATTTCAACAAAATAAAATTTCATTACATACAATAGAAAACATGAAAGCTAAGAAATCTCAGAAGTTCATCAAGTGTAATAAGGCTCGTGCCTCTGTGATTCGAGGATCGTGGTGGATTGTGGTGTTCATAAATATTTTCTTATGTAAAATTTATCAATAGGGGATAGAGAGTTCTTCTTATTCCTATGTCTAGGCTAGATTGGAATACACAAAGTTGAGGCTTCCTCAATCCCAACGGCATTCTGCGGGAATGTTTTGATCCCCAAAAAAAGTTTCAGAACCCTACTGGAATATGTCTATCCTCTTAGGATTTTGTGTTTAACCCTTCTTTTTTTCTATCAACGGCTAGACGTCGTAGTTTTATGAAACATTTCAACATCTTAGTTGGCTAAACTAGGAGTAAATTAAGAATAGAGATTAACCAACAACATAGACCATGAAAGCACGAGGAATGCTTTAGAAAAAACAACTAAAAAAATCACAATTAAAAACACTATGCCTACATTACAAAGATAAGAAGAAAAAACTAGCCATGCTTTATTGAGAAAAATAAAGACAGAAAATTCATGCAAATCTTCATTGTGAGAAACAAACAAGAGTAAAAACTTACAATAAAGTTTGTCTTCTCCATAAGAGTTGCACTTTTCCCTCTCATACAATAGATCTCTCAATAACTCACAAGAAACTTAAAAGAAACGACCCATCTTGTGTTTTCAATCCAAAAGAAGAAGAAAAACCTAAGGGGAATGTTTTCTTGATTAAAACCCTATTCGTCTCACAACCTTCAACAACGAAAAATCCTTAAGTTTGGTCTTATGAGTAAATTTATAGGCAACACTCAACAAAGGCAAGAAAATTCTTGCCAAAATTAGGTTATACAAACTGCTGCGGGTGCTGCACTTGGAACAACGCAGATGTGCCATGACTATGGCATGCATGCACAACTGATAAAAAAAACAAGTGAACGCTAGTGTGTGGGATCCGATGTGGGTGCTTTAGGCTAATTGTGGGGATGTTGAACACGAAAATGATCAAGTATTCCAATATTTTGATCTACTAGAATATGAACTTAAGATTTTTTCCTCATACGAATACAAAATTATAAGAACAATCAATCATGAAACTATAGCAATAACATCATTTTAAAAAAAATTAAGTAAATATAATAGTTTTTAATATATTTTATTTATGTTATGTAACTCTATGATAAATCAGTAAAAATGACAGCTAAAACGCAAGATAAAATGTTGGTGAAATCACATAAAATTGCCGCTTAACAAGACCCACAAGCTTACCCCATTACTTGCCCTCAAGTAATGTGTAACTCTATGATAAATCAGTAAAAATGACAGGTAAAACACAAGATAAATTGTTGGTGAAATCACATAAAATTTCCGCTTAACAAGTCCCACAAGCTTACCCCATTACTTGCCCTCAAGTAATTTCATAGCTCGGTTGGGATCCCATGAGAATAATAGGTGTTCTTTTAAGGTTCTTAAATTTTCAACTTGTTTATTGAAGTGGATTAAAAGTGTTTAAATGCCATCTTAGGATCAATTATCTTTAATGATTAACAACTCAACCCTTTCCTTAATTCCCTTCATTCTGCCTTAAAAAATCCCATAGATTTTTAAATTGGTGTTATTTAAAATATCTATCACTAAAGCTTGAATGTGTTTAAAAGAGTTTCAGTGGTTTTAGCCAACTTAATAATCCCTATCTCTTACCCTTTGACAATAACTTTAAAGGAGCTCCATTAAGGAATCATGAAAACATTATCATTTAAGTCCCACTATAGACCCTTCTAATTCTCAATTTTTTTCTTGAATTTTATTGTGTCAACCTCAAGCTTCTTCTTGGGGATATTACTTTTCTAATTTGTCCTTCTTATCCCTTTTTTTATTTTTCATTTTCTTTTGAAAATTATTATATTTGTTTAGCAACCTTTTCTTTTTTTATTATAAGTATGAAGAAGGGTAGTGATCCTTAAACAATAAATTTTAATGATGATAATTTAATTTTACACCTTTAGGATATCATCATAGTTAAAATATCATGTTAACATTGAATATGTTAAAATGAACTTGAAAGAAATAGATTTTTTTTTAATTTTCTACTTAATTTTTAAATTACACTTTTTTAATAATCTATTGAGTACTTTAACAATAGCTTGAAGTTGTTAAGTTTTGAAATATTATTATTAAATCATTAAGGTTATCCTATTTTAAAAGAATTTGATAAGTACTTTGAATAATTTAGAATTCCTTGCAAGAGTTACTTTCTGAATATTGAATCTTTTACTGAGCTATGCAAACTATTTAAAAGTTTGTAAGAAGGTACGATCTTTTCTCCTCTGAACTTGCTTTTTTCCAAGACATTAATAAAATGAATTAGCAATAAAATAAAATCATGTAAGAACAGGAGTAGTCACATGAACCTCAAAAAATTTAGTACAAAACTCTGTAGCAAGAATCATCCAGAAAAAGTAAGAAAGTGATGCCAAGTCCAAAACTCAGTATATATAAATGATCAACCAGGTATAATAATATGCCTTAAGCAATTAGCAGGGACAATAATACATTAAAAGAAATTAAAACTCATACCGAAAGGCGAAAAACAATGCAGTAGCCCTTCCAGGAAAAACTAGTCATGCAAGATGTGCATGGAGAACAACAGACGGAAATGATACATGACACTCAACAATGCAGTGGTTGCCCAAGCCACTGACACAACCTCTTGGACTACACTCCTTTGGCCTGAAGTTTGTAAGCACACAACAAAACTAGAGTCATCTAATCATTGTTGGTCTCATTCATTTCATCATCCTCCATAACATAAAGCTCAAAGAGTGACACATTCAGAAATGTCATTAACAGTAGCGATCTCTGCTCCTTCTGAGTGAATCAATACATTTACCCATACTACCACTAGTTCTACTCGACATAATGTTAGGACTACATGCACATGTCGTGAAACTCCAGAGATATATCCTTCAAATGCCTCATCACCTTGATGTTTGAAAGATCTAAACGTGATGGCTTGTGTCGTCTTAAGGAGCTCTCTCCCTGGTATCATGATGAATGCCACAAAGAGTAAGTAGAAGAAAAAGTGATCCTGATGATTGCCTTTTGTGTCTCAACCATCTCATCTTTATTCCCTCAACAACTCCCTTCCTATGAAATAGGGTAGAAATAATATAGGGGTGTCTTAAGCCTACTATGGTCTGACTACTGAAAATGTGAAAAATTCAAAAAAAAAAAATATAGAAAAAAGCCTTAGCACTCCAACCACAAGAGAAAAAGAAAATCCTAAAGAAAATCTCCAAAAAACCTCTCTCTCTCTACTCTCCGGCCATTCCCAGCTTTCCTCTCCTTTAAAAGATGCCCTAAGGAATGTTTTCATATCTTAATTCACAAATTTGGTAAGAATATTTATTTTCAGAATAATTTACGGCTTCTCTTTCACGCCGGCATTTTAAATCGAGCGGCGTGGTCACGCCCGATCCCAACATGGTCACGCTCGCCAATCTATGAATCCAGTGTGGTCACACTGAAAGATCCCCAAACATACCTCATTACTTTCCCTCAAGTAATTTCATAGCTCAGTTGGGGCCCCGTTAAAAAAATACGTGTTTTAGTAAGTTTCAAAACTATTCGGTTTATTTATCGAAGTCAAATAGAGATGTTTAAATATCATTTCAGGTTGATTATTCTTATTGATTAATAAATTGAACTTTTCCTTAATTCCCTTCGTTCCACCGTTAGGAATCCCAAAGATTCTTACATTGGTGTTGTTTAAAATATCTTTACTAACCTCATATATTTTTAAAGCGATTTTAGTGGAATCAACCAACTTAATATTACTTAACTTTTTCCGTTGAAGATAATCCTGAAGGAGCTTTATTAAAGAATTATGAAAAAGCTTTATCACTTACGTTCTACTAGACACTATTTTGGTTATTTCTATTTTTTTCTTTAATTTTGTTGAGCTAAGCTCAAGCTTCTTCTCAGAGTTTTTTACTTTTTGACTTTGTTTTTTCTTCTTTTTTTCTTTTTATTCTAAGAATTATTATATCTGGTTAGCAATATTTTTCTTCTTCTATTTTAAATGTGAAGAAGGTTAATGTTTCTTAAGCAATAAACTTCGAAAAATGATTGTTTAATTTCACACATTTACGTTATTCTTTTATTTAATAGTTAAGACTACATTAATTGGGTAAAAGAAAAAAAGAAAAGACTTAAAAACATCCTTAGTTTGCTACTTAAGATTTTAATTATAACTTTTTAATAATTTTGAGATTTCTTTAAGTTGGAAGTTGTTATATTCTAAAACTTCATTATTAAATCATCAAGGTTAATATTTCCTAAATATCATTTATTTTCTTTTTAAAAAACTTTGATTGATAGGTTGAAATAACTAGAATTCCTAGCAGGAGTCACGTTATTAACATTTATTTATTTATTGAGTTATCTGAACTACTTTTAGATTTATAAAAAGATATAATTTTCCCCCAAATTTGTTTTTTTCCAAAACATTAGTGACATGAAGTAGCGGTCAACTAGATAAAAATAGATAAGTGCAGGAAAAAGTAAAAGGAGCGGTCATAATAATCTCAGAATGCAAGTAGGTAAAAAATGTAACAATGAAAAAATCAGAAGAGGTACAAAAGTATAACAAAAGCAAAAAATTGGGGTTCTCAACACTTACCCCACCATCTAGAATTAACTACTCTTTATAGGGACACAACTCAAAACTAATCCAAATGAAATTTCAAGTAAATTTCAAAGAAAATTTCAAAATAAATATAGAGAGTAAAAATATGAACAACACAATCAGATAATAGTTGGGTTGCCTCCCAAGATAATATTTGGTTTAATGTCCTCAACTTGATGAGACCACAGTAATCAATCCTAAATAGGGTCTCTAGAATCAAATTGTCATTTTAGTAATCCTAAATCACTCATCTCAATCACATGTTGTCCGGGATTCTCCAATAAATCCTCAAATAGTGTTCTCTCATATTCTTCCAAAACATACCCATCCTATCACACTTCCTGGTTGAGATTGTATAGAAACCTCTCATTCCCAATAAATTAATCATTAGTACTTACAGGAGGCAAAATAAGGTTCCTCCTTAACAGGTCTTAGTTTAATGACTGAAATTTCCTAAATGAAGAGCATCATCATTATCATTGAAATTCCTAAAGAATTCATCTATTATCATTTGCTCTTCAAGGCTCAATTCATCTTATTCAACCGATTGGCTTTTTACTGCATGTGCCACCATTTCTAATCTCTGGTTTTGATCAATCCTAAGCTCTTGGTGAAAATTAGCTGATCTCAATGCATCAAATGCGAATTCTTAATTATTTTCTCTCAAAATTACTTTCCCCGCCTGGACAACAATAATGGTCCTATAAGTGGTTAGGGAAGTTCTCCCAAAAATCAAGTGCATTTCCATTACCTCTTTTAGATCTTATATTCCCAAGTGAACAGGAAAGGTGAATTTATTTGCAGTGCTTGACAAATTTTCAATAATTTTGAGAGGATGAGGCACAGATTGATCGACTTGAACGGTCAGATTGACAGGTTTAATTTCTCTTGTATTTAATGACGCACCAAAACTTATCGAGATGTAAGTTGGCAGTACAATACAAGTACGTGTGTCAAGTAATAATGTGGTTCAAGTGTACCATATATCGATCCCATAAGGAAAGTCAAATATTTATTTTCGCAGAATTATCTTAATTTACTAATTTAGTTAACCCAGCTCAGCATTTATCGAAAGGAGGTTTTTAAGTCCTAAGGTCTTAACAAAATAGAGTACTTAACAATTGAAAGAAAAACAAAAAACATGAGGGCAGTACGTGACTTCCTTCAAGATAGATGAAGCTCATTCCTCTATGATTCAGGGATCATAGCGATCATGACATTTTCAAAATGTTTTCCTACGTGATTGTTGTCAATCAGGGACATAGTACTCCTTATGCCTATGTGTGGGTTAAATGAAGCCGAAAATCCATGAATTTGCCGCTTCATCAATCCTTATAGCATTCCGCATGATTTTTCAGATCCCCCAAGATTATTGCAGAATTCCACTATAATATGTCTATCCTCTTAGATAACCTTTGTGTCCACTAATGTAGTTTTACAAAATATTTTAATTTCCTAGTTGGTCATACTATGAATAAATTAAGCTTGGAGGTTAACCAATAATATAAAGCATAAAAATATAAGAAAATGATTAACTAACAGACATTACAGAAAATCCACAACAAATTCACTACTCCCTACATCATAGAGACAAGAAGAAAAGTTTAGTCACTCATTATCGAGAAAAACAAAACGAAAAACGCTATATGAAAATCTATTGCAAGAAAAATAAATATAAAAAACTTACAAGTAATTATTCCCTTTGCAAAGATAGCACTTTTGTCTCTCATACAAAGTCTCTCAAAACTCACAAAGTGAAGAAAAAACTCTCCTTTAAAGGTTTTCACCCAAAGAGGAAGAGAATCCTCAAGGGATCCTTCGAACTCTCTCCCAGACTCATTTTTTAGACTCAAAGCCTTCTCTCATGCAAAACTGCCTCCACTAAGCCCTAAGATTTGAACTTCATGCAAGAATCATAGCTTGGACCATCAAATTTCATTCCTAAAGTGGCTCCCGCTTGTGGGCATGGTCATGCTCATTTCCGACTTGGTCACCCCGCTACACCGCCTGGGTCGATGTGGTCATGTCTGATTGTATCATGGTCACGCCACCCTACTACACCATATGGCGTTATCATGCCATTCTCAGTGTGGTCACGTCGGAAGTGGCGTGGTCATGCCACCTTCAGGCATGATCGTGCCACCTTCAGGCGTGGTCACGCCTCTTCGGGACATTTTTCCTTTAGATTTTCTTGTTCCAATTTGTTCTTATTCAATTCTTGTATCCTGCACAATATGAGCAAAATACATTTCTCAAGCACAAATTTATGATAAAACATAAAATTAACGTGTAAAATGTAGGAAAAATAGCATGTAAAATCACGCAAAATTAATACATATCAATACCTAAAAAATTACACTTTTATTTGCCCTCAAGTAATCACGTGGCTTTTTTGGGCTTTATGATAGAATTAGTACTCATGCAGAGTTCTGCCCTTTCAAACTATTTTATCAAATCTAAGTAGGAAATATGAAATATTAATTAGACTTGATTACTTTTAATGATTAATGACTTGACCTTTTCTTAATTCCATTCTTTTTTTCCTTAAGATAATCCCATAACTCCTTAAATTGGTGTCATTAAGAATCTACTTTACAAACCTTAAAAATCTTTAGCATAATTTCAGTGGATTCTAGCCAACTCAAAGTTTACATAACTCTTATCCTTGAAAATAACTTATATTGTGGTTTTAAATTAGACGATCAAGACTCATTTTATTACTTGAATCTCATTGCACCTCATTCAACTTTCTTCTTTTAGGCATTTTGTTGTGTAAACCTCGAGTATCTCCTTGAGAAATTTTTATCCTTCCTTTCTTTTTATTTTATTTCTTTTTTTTTCTTTCTATTTTTCTTATCCTGATAATTAATATATCTGGTTAGCATCTTTTTCTTTTCTAATTTTTCTTTAAAATGTGAAGAGAAATTATGTTTCTTAAGCAATAAAATTGAACAATTGATTATTTTAATGTTTCACCTCTAAGTTACCATTTCCGGTTAAGACTTAAGATTTCATTAATTTGGTTAAAATGAACTAAATAAGATTAATGACTTTTTTGTTGGCTATTGAATATCTAAGTGACCGATTTTCATAGAATTTATGGGTTTCTCTGAGGTTGTTAAGTTTTAGAATCTTATCATTTCTTGTTAAAGTTGATCTCCTTTAAAGAACGTTTATTCGTTCCTACTAAATTATGATAAGCAGCTAAAATAAATCAAAAACTTATTGCAGGAGTTACAAAATGAAGTAAATAATCTTTTGTTAATCTATGTATTCTCTTTATATGATTTATAATAAGGTACATTTTTTTCCCCAACCTTGCTTTTTCCACACATCTGTACAGTAAAGTGACACTAAATATATACGTACAGAGGAAGAGTAAAGACAAGTTAAATCACATGAATCTCAGAAATTAAAAATCGGAACAATGGAGTAAAAATCACAATAAAATAATTGACACCTCGTAGAGAAACAAGATTCAAGACTTATTCAAAATGAAAAAAATTTAAGCAAATTTCAAAACAAAATTCAAAACAATTGCAGAAATAAAAAAATGCTTGACATACAAACAACGCTTGAGTTGCCTCCAAAGATAATGTTTGGTTTAACATCATCACTCTGACGGTGTCAAATCTCCTACTAGGATGATTCTAGCATCAGGGTTTCTTTTAGACCTCTCCTCTCTCCTCCTAAGTACAACTTCAATCTTGGTCCATTAACTTTAAAAATATGATTGGTCTTCTGATCTTGAATGTCGACGGCCCTAAATGGGTATAGTTTCTGACTTTTTAAGTAATTGTACTATTATTGGTCCTCTTATCTTTTTTTTCTAAAAGTTATTTTATTAGGATTAAAATGTCTTTTTTATTCTTTCAAGGAATTTTATATATATATGACGATTTCCCCTAAAAATTCTAAACTTGCTGAACTTCGTGCTTTTGCATCCCCTTAATTTAACCCCTCATTTTCAGATGATCCCTTACAATTTTGGCCTAAAGATGCATCCGTCGCAATTATTGAACCATATAATCATTCCCTTATCATTAGGGTGCGCCCTATGAAATATACTTTCGAAGATTAAAAAGAATTTCAAATTCAAATTCAAAAATTAATGAACATCAAATTAATTGAAGCAAGTAACAGTCTATATTATGGTCCTACTTTTCTCGTTCAAAATAATCAAAATATCACCACAATTAAAATATATAATAATTATCTATTTCTTAAAACATTAAAAACAAAATATGAAGTGGAATAAAATTGAATGCATTTTAAAGACTATTTTATCTTGTAGATAGTGGTGGGGCTAAGTTAAGCCCCACAGAGAGACATCCATGTGTGTCCTTATCGATCCTTTCATTTAAAAAATTAATATTTATTTCTCAGAATTTCAAATATTTCTAGATGCTCTCTCATTGTTTTTATTCTACCTCCGCTCTCAAGAAGTTATCTACGGTACTATTAAGGAAAACAATTAGCGCATTGACTATAAGAAACTATCTTGCGACATAATTAGTTAATAACATAATGGTAAGATCTCCGAAGGGATCAGATGGCTTGAAGCATTCCATTAATTCCTTCTAGTTTGTTTTAATCAGCTTACCTAATTAGGTTCAAGGCTAAAACAATGGATTTGGAATCTTATTGGCGGTCATATTATATATGATTAGGACTAAACTCTTGGCAACATTCAAAAGGATCCTAATTTAGACTTTTCCTCCTTAGTGTTACATGTTGAAAAGGATCAGTTATGAAATTGGTGTGAGAAAATTTTAGAAAGTCTCAAAAGTATTATTAGAGTTTACTAATTTTTGAAAATTGATACAAATTAGTTGCACAGTATGCTAACAACTCTAATTGTGAAAAAGCATACTCTTCCTCAACAATGATTTCCTTATAGAAATCATTGTTACTAGTCACTTCCTGTCCTCTAGCACCACAAATGCTGCCAAGCCAACACCACCACTCTGTCACCTTGCCTAGCTTATTGATATTGAAGATTTGAGCCATATATCTCTAAATATCAAATTTTAGTTGTTAAATATCTAAGTACATAAGAATTGTGTGGTGTGCATCAAAATGACCCTAAAATAAAATAAAAAATAAAAAATGATCTCAAAAGGAAATTTAAGGCACCTTGCTTCCATAATTTTTAAAATAAAACTCAATGAGTTGACAATTTGCCCAGCAAACTTTGTACTACTTGTCAGTCCAAATATATGGGAGAACTTGGAGGCTTCACACCGAGGCACAATAAGGCCAATTTCGCTGACTTTGGCCTACTTAAAGTTTATTTTGTTCCTTATATGGCAAGCTGACTTTGACCTATTTTGCAATTATTTCATTCTTTATATGGTTAGGAGCAGTACTGCAAGTTGAACAACAAAACCATTATTATGTATTTTGGAAATTATTTTGGTTTTTCTTATTTTAAAGAGAGGAAAATGTGGAGGCCATCCAAAAACAGCCTTTCGGCCGTCTCTGTCTTGTGTTTGACAAACTCTAAAATTCAGTTGCGTTCAACTTCAGCTATGTGTAGCCTTCATCCATTCAGTACTGTTATTTTCAAGAGTTGTTGGCTAGTGGTGGAAAAAAAGGGTAAACTGGGAATAAAGAATATTAATTTTTTTTTTCTTTTATAAAACAATTTATATAAAAATCTTAGCACATAAGTATTTAATGAGGCAGACTAATGAAAATTGTTTTAAAAATAAATATGATCATTTTAAAATATAAAAGCCAACCTTGTTTCAACTTATTCGCTCATGAGAAGGCTCTTTTAAAAATAATTATTACAAAGAAACTTAAATTATATTAAAATTATTACAAATTAAAAAGAAATATTTTATTTTTATAGCAAATAATTTCCTTTTTTTTCTCTTTTAATTGAACATTTATTGTTATTTTGTTATAGCCATTTCCTGCAATAGTTGTCTGGAATTAATTATACTTTCTCAGAATAAAAATAAATGAGCCTGCCCATGAGCTGATTTATATTTATAGAGGTAAGCTTAAGCTTGATGAAGCTCATGCGAGCTTCGCTCGACTAGTTTGCACGCATAGGATTCACCACAATTAGTTGTTTTGTTTGAAGGCGGTGACCAACCAAATAGTCCTGCACATTGTCTATCAATATAAAATTCATGCGCTAAATTATGTTGAAAAGAAAACTATTTCTTACTTTAGGATTATATCCTTTTAGGGCCCTTGTCACGTAAAATATAAAGCGTTCATGGTAAGAACATATGTAAACTTGTGGTCGTGGGACTCATTTGACTCGTCTAAAACAATATTAAGTGGACAATTGTGTTATTAGCATGCACCACATCAACTTAGTATAACAATGGAATTTCATGCCAAAATTAATTTATAAAGTTTTCAAGACACAAAACTATTAGAAAAGTCGATGGAGTATTGCCCAAATATTTTTTAAAGAAGAGCAAACCATAACAAACTTCAATGTTGAATCTGCTTCATCATTTGATTAATCCTTGGTTCATCTTATGAGAAGAAAATATCAATAATAATAATAATTAGACTTTTCATAAGACATTTTGTTGAGAAATTAGGGCGAAGAAAGATAGGAATCGACATAAATTCAGAAGAACGCTGACATTTAAAGATGTCTACGTCCTCGGGAGCAGAGCGGCGGCTTTCCTTCAATTCAGAAAAGGAGTACAAAATATGTTCCTATGATTACAAATAGAACAAATATATAACTCTAGAGTATAATGTGTAATTACAAAATTACCCGTGTATCGTACCGTGGGGGCGTTGCCCCCGCACTCCACAAACCACGTAACGAAACTCCCCCGATTGGACAGATTCTTCCGCTCCGCTCTACTGGCTCGGTCTGTTCCGCTCCAGCATTTGTCCCTTTCATGGTATATGAGTCATACCTAACAAATCTCCACCTTGGTGAATATCAAACCCCCTAGGTGAAATACATCATGGAGTTTCTTACACACTGAAGTTGGTTGGGCTACCATGCTATCTAGCAACTGAAAACATTCAACAAGTCCAAGCAATGCAAGAACTTGTTGATTGTAACTGGCTTGGTCAAAATATCAGTTGCATTTTCATTAGTATGAACCTTTTGCAACAGTATCTCACCAGAAGCAATCAATTCTATGACTAATGATCTTGTAATACTTGACATCAATATGCTTGGTTCTCGTATGGTACACGTAGTTCTTAGCCAGATATATAGCACTTTGATTATCACAATGCAACTGAACTTCACCTTGCTCAACACCCAGTTCTTTTACTAGCCCAACAAGCCATAAGGCTTCTTTTGCAGCTTCAGCTACTATCATGTACTCAGCTTAAGTTATAGATAATGCCACAATAGACTGAATTTTTTATTTCTAACATATAGGCCCTCCACCAAGAGTAAACACAGTCATTTGTAGACCTTCTGTCATCCAAATCACATGCATAGTCTGAATCAACGTACTCCACAACTAAAGGATCATTCTACTAACTGTCAAAAGTAATTCAATGTCCTGCAGTACCCTTCAGATACCTGAAAATCCATTTGACTGCTTCCAAATGTCGCCTTCCTAGTTTAAGCATGTATTTGCAAACTTGATTAACAACATGAGCCAAATCAGGACGAGTACATAACATTGCATACATCAAGCAGCCAACTACACCGGCATATGGAACCTTTGTCATGTCTTCAATTTTTGTATCTGTCTTAGGACACTGTTCTAAAGAAAACTTAAAATGATTTGCCAAAGGAGTGTTTATAGGCTTTGCTTTGCTCATCTCAAACCTGTCCAACACTTTCTCAACATAGCCTCGTTGAGATAAACATAATCGTCCCCCTATCTCGATGAATCTTCATTCCAAGAATCGTTTTTATAATGCGTTATTTGACTTAAGCACATTAGGTCTAGAAATCATTTTGTTATTCAATTAAAGTTCTGAAAATTGTAATCATGTTTTAAGTGCCTAATCTAGGCTTAATTGGAGTTAGACCTGATCACAACACGTGCTGTTGGCATCAAGACGTTTAGTTTGAATAAAATATTTTGAAATTAGATTTTCAAATGAACCCTCAATTTAATGTCAAAATTTTTGGGACATAAAACTTTTCGATGGTCAAATGTAAGCCCAACATCTAATCATTTATTTATATGCCAAAATAATTCAAAATTCTTGAACTTTTATAAGGGGCATTTACATGCCTAAAATAATTCTTATTCATTTATATGCCCAACATCCAATCATTTATATTTACATTGACATCACATCAAAATTATCAACACCAAAACCTTCTTAAAAGTGAAATACACATATTTATTCATAGCACTACACGTATTTAATTTATTACCGATGGTCAAATGCCGTCTGCAATAATGGATAAACTGTAGGTAATATACTTACCGACGGTTTAGCTAAAATAAGACTGACGTAGCAAAAATGCTTGTCCAAAATTAAATTATCGACAGATTAACAACGGTTTGCATTAATTAACGGTTAACCAATGCACCATAACCGTCGCTATAGATCCAAAAACATGTAATGTTTAACCGTAGCTTCATTGTCGGTTATATAACTAACAAAAATGTCCATAAGAAATGTGTTGCAGTTCCGTCAAAAAAGTCGCGGTTTTGTCGGTAAACTGTCGTCAAACCGTAGGTTAACCGTGGGAATTTACCGATGGTTCTGTTCGTAGCAAACGTATAGCACTTTTCCCAGACGTTGTTTGATCAATAGACCTTCAGAAAATCGTCTCTTGTTCGATAAACCATTGTAAAACCGTCGATAAGTCGTCGAAAATCACTACCATCAAAAAATTATAAAGCCCTCTTTCAACGCTACAATTTACACACTTACAATCGTAACAGATCAATCAGAACAATAGAGTAACAATGCTAATTAACGCTTAAATCATATACAGAATCAAAATAAAAAATAATTGAATTATAACAAACAAAATGTACAACTACACAATAAAACTAATGTTCGTTAACGATATATTGTATAATACACAACCAAACAAAAGAATAACCATTTACTCATCCTCCACATCATCATGTGTCCTCTCCTCATCATCATCTTCACCCTCATCTTGCACTGACTCCTTCTCTTTCTACATTTTTAAATGCAGCACCGCTTCAATCTCTGCCCTATCTCTAATCTTAGGGTGACTATTTGTGCAGCAAACTCAGCAACAACTTAGCGATGCAATTTTTCCTCCTATGAATTGGAAGTAGATGCACGGGATGTACTAGAGGCCGGGCAAGCATCATAGGTCAGCTCCTGGGACCCCAACCCATAGACCTTGCCCTTATTTTTTCTGCTGACAGCCTCCCTCCAGAGGTTGTACTCAGAAGGATCATAAGATGTGCATGAACCACAGGCTGTCCGCTGAGATTGTCCTCTTTGAGCCTCCGGAAGGCCTCCTACAAAACATATGATTAATAAAACCGAGAGACTAAATAAATTTTGATATTTATTTGCATTTTATACATATTAGTCTTGTAAATTACCTGAGTCGCCCATGATCTGTTGTCCACCCAGTACTTATCTGATTGTTGCCTATGAGTACACTCATGTAACTCTGCAGCAGTTGGATTCCTTCCTTTCTCCGGTTTCTATTAACGTAATGAAATAGTTTGTATACATTTAATGTAAAATAAGATTTAATGCAAAAAAAATAAGCTTTATCAGCCTGTTGTTGTGCATTATATGTGGGAAGGCTCCACGAGGGTGCTTTGAGGCCCTCATGCCTCCGTAGTTAAAGCGGTGATTCAGTTTTGCCTGCTCCTTCTTCCTCATTACTAAGAAGAGTCTCAGGCCCTGAGCAGTGTGCCAAACACATTGTCACCTAACCATAACATGCACTCAAGTGTCTAGCGTATATCACCAAATTGGTGTCACAGACGATTGCTCCCCTTGAGCTCTTACGGAATGGATGGGCTTAGTACGGGTGGTCGTACTTGCTACGAATTATATCTCTTACGGAATGGATGGGCTGTGTAGGGGGGAACATATGAAAATAGCATGTAATTAGTTGTTTATTACATCAAAAAACCATTATGGACGAGTGCAGTCTATTATGCGTAGTAGTAAAATTATTTTATCAAACGACCCATTATAATCTGGAACATGCAATTAGAACAGACAAAAAAAATAGAATCAAATTCATTTTTTAAGGCATACAAGAGCGGAGGAAACATAAAAGAAATAAAAGATAAAATTCAACATATAAAAAACATCGTTTGATTTAATGAAATGAGCCTGATGTGAATTTACATAATGATTTACAGAAACATAATTTTCTTTAAATTTGCTGCATGCATGATTTTTTAAATTGACAGTTGATGCATATCAAGCCAAAGACCACATTATATAAAAGACTCCAGAATTTAGTCAGCAATTGAATACATATGGATTGCGCTTGATCTGCGACCTGGTATGTAGAGAATAATTATAAGAGCAGGAAATCAGTTATTTCTTGATTTTTTGTTGGGGGCATTTACATACCTAAGATAAATCTTATTCATTTATGTGCCCAACATCCAACCATTTATATTTACACTGACATCATATTAAAAATATCATCACCACAATCTTTTTAAAAGTGAAATGCTCATACTTATTCATTGTAGTGCAGGGACTGAGTTTATTACCGACGGTCAAATGTCATCTGTAACAACGGATAAACTATTGGTAATATATTTACCGAAAGTTTAGCTATGATAAAATTGACCTAGCAAAAATTGCATGTCGGTACTCTAATTACCAACAGATCTAATGACGATTTACATTAACCGACTCACCATAGCCATCACTATAGATCTAAAATTATGTCATGTTTAACCGTAGTTTGACTGTCCGTTATATAACTGATGAAAACGTCCGTAAAAAAATTGTTGTAGTTTTTTCGAAAGTGTCGTGGTTCTGTCGCCAAACCTTCGATTACCAGTGGAATTTACTGATGACTTTGTCCGTAGCAAAAGCACAACACTTTGCCCAGATGTTGCTTGTTAAATAGACCATCGAAAAACCATCGCTTGTTCCATAAACCGTTGTAAAACCGTCAATAAGCTGTAAAAAACAAGTAGCATAAAAAAAAAAATAAAACCCTTCTTCATCGCTACAATTTTCACACATGCAATCATAACAGATCAATCAAGATACATCACCATGCAGTAACAAAACTGATTAACACATACATCATACATAGAAATAAAAGAAAAATAATTGAGTTACAACAAATGAAATGTACAACTGCACAATAAAACTATTATTCGCAATGAATAAATTGTTTAATACAAAACCAAACAAAAAAAAATATAACTCCGTACTCATCCTCCTCATCATCTTGTGTCCTCTCCTCATAATCATCATCTTCTCCCTCATCCTACACTTGCTCCATCCCTTGTTATAGTTCCTAACGCAGCAGCATTTCCATCGCTGCACTCATCACCTATCTCAAGATGGTTACCCGGGCAACAACCTGGTGATGCATCTCCTCCTCCTGTGAAGTGAAAGTAGATGCACTGGATGTTCGAGAGGTCGATCAAGCATCATAGCTTGGTGTTTGGGACCCTAACCCTTAGACCCTATGAATTACTTGGGTCGCTTACTATCTGATGTCCACCCATGACTGATCTGAATGTTGTGTGTAACTCTGCAGAATTTGACTCTCATCCTTTGAATTTGACTCTCATCCTTTCTCCAGTGTCTATCAATGTAATGGAATATTTAACATACATTTAATGTAAAATAAGATTTAATTTTAAGAAAACAAGTCTTACAAGCCTTCTCTTGTACTATTTATGTGGGAGGGCTCTACCGATGTTTTTTGAGGCCCCCATGCCCACGTAGTTTGAGTAGTGATTCAAATTTTCCTGCTCTTACTTCCTCTGATACTCAGGAGAGTTCCAAGCCTTGAGTAGTGCAAAAAGCACAGCCTCGCTCAACCACAATAGGCGCTCATGTGTCTAGCGTATATCACTGAACCGGTCTTACAGACAATCCTTATCTGGAGGCTGGAACCATTTCTTCTGTAAATTGAATTAGAAATTATTAGATTCATAAAATAAAATACATAAATGAAATTACTTTGTTTGGGGTTTACTTAAACTCGACAAACCACATATCCTGAAAAGTGATTAGGATCTCCTTCTAGGACAAATACAGGTGGTCGTACTTGCTACGAATTATATCTCTGATGGAATTTAAGATCTATGTAAGGTGACTAAATTTGAAAATTAACATGTAATTAGTTCTTTATTAAATAAATAAACACTAGGGAGTAATGTTGGCATTAAGATGAAACTTACGTGTTCTCCACTGCCTTGAACTGATGACGGCTGCTCATGCATCTCAAACTCGACGGCGCATCAATAGTAGCTGATGTTGAAGGTGTTGGTGGTTTTGTGGTCGTGGCCGGTGTCTGTGGTGGTTTCGTGGCTATGTTTGGTTGTAGTGGAGGCGTGGTTGGTGGTGATGATAGTGGTGTATGGGTCATGATTGGTGGAGGAACTAGTGTGGGAGCTTGGACTAGAGGTTGTGCTAGTGTGGTGCCCTCTGTACCACAACATCCACGACCTCATTGCCTTACAAACTTCTGCAAGCCAACATGTCCCCTGATGGGGAGCATACCGCCCCTTCCTCCATAAGTCATCTGCAAGTAGGAAAGTAATTTTAATTAGTACATCTACATACTACTAAAGATGGAAGTACAATAATATGCAATGAAAAGAAAGGAAAACACTAAATTGCATGCATACAATCTACAAACTACTGAGACTAAGAATATAAAAGTACGAGGTAAACGGAAGGGAGAACTGTGAAGTACAATCTACATACTAGTGAAACTGAAAACATAGAAGTATAAAGTAAGAAAAAAAATAACACTTACACATCTTCATTAAACCCTCTGATAAGTCACTTGATGATGTAGTTGAAAGTACTTCATCCAAACAATCGTCAGAATTTTGCTCATCGATATTAGTTCTTCGTGATTGTTATCAACATCCACTAAATTTACCCCTTCATTGATAGCGTTAAATAGAATGTATGACTCTATCATTTCTAATTCCTAGTTCAATGGAATTATGAATATCAATAGTTATTGTCAGTTTACTGGTTATGACTACTACCCACTATACTTTGCCTCTTATTCTTTAGGGATATGGAAGATAAAATATCTAACTTGCTTGTCTTGCTAAAATGAGCTGATCAAATTTACCATATCTCCTATTCAATTTTACTTATATAATATTATACGATTGGATAACCCTTGTTCCACGATTGGGAATGGGATCAAACCAGCCATAATTGGACATGAATACACTCCCACCAATATAGCTAGGCTAAGATAGTGGGTGTAATATTGAGGATGTGCACAGGTCCCCTGGGAAGATCTAGCAAGCCCTCATATGTTACTCCATTGTTCCAATCATGAATCTAGTAATCAATAAATAAATCATTTGTCATTAAGGATAAGTAATAAAAATTATCTTAGATGTTAAATAGTTTTTATACACTTACATGTGTTGTGAAACATCTGAGAAAATTATTTTCCATCTCCTCATTTGTGATATCATCTTGAATTGAGTACAATAAATCTAAGAATAAATTGTTACCATGATGAAAATTTATGGATTAGCCATCATAATATTTTCACCCAAAAGAATGAGTATCAATAGAAATTAGTGTCTTACTTAATAAAGGGTTGAACTTCATTATAATTTAGAATAACATAGTGTTGTTGCTCAAAGTTCTTAATCCCTAAGTTAACGTGATATGCACCTCCCTATTTCTTCACCAAACTAATAAAAAATAGAAAGTGTCATGGGAGGCACCTCACCCAAATAGGAACAGAAAGTGATAGTGTCCAATAGTAAATATGCCTCACATATGGATCCTTTCGGTCGTGATTTATACTTGACAGTTCACTATAGTTTACTCCAAAATCTGTAATGTAATTATTTCACATATTATTTATGAATTAGTTGCTAGAAACTTTATTCACTAAATTTTCTCTATGTACCTTAGAATTTGATTCATCCATCGATATTGTATGGTCCACCAAGTAAGGCTTTGTGTGGTAGGTGTATAGACAGATGCTCTATAGAGACAAAAAACTAGGTGGAAATATTCTTTTAAGATTGCATATTATTATCAAAATGTTTGCTTCTAACTATCGAATGTCATCAACATTCAAATGGGTTTCACATATCCACTTGAAGAACACACAGCTTTCAATAAGTGGATTTAAAATATCACTTGGCAATCAGCTAAATGCAGTTGGCAATAAATTTTGAAGAAAAATATGAAAATTATGGCTTTTCATTCCAAGTATACTTCCTATCCCCACATCAATAAAATAAATCAAAGCATATCTAGTAGAAAATTTTGATGCTTGGAACCACTCACAAACTGATCTAGGTTGTGCCAAAGTAAGAGAATATTTTTCTTTGGGCTTCAAAAGCTTTCCAGTAATAGTATCATGAATCTTTTGCTCTGGCCTTCTACAAATCTCCTTCAAATTTAGTTTAGCATTCATGTTATCTATAGTGTTTTTCCTTAAAATCCATCACAATGTTGAATACATTGTCAAATAAGACTTTCCTTATGTGCATCACATCAAAATTATGTATGATCATGTTATACTTCTAGTAAGGCAGAGCCCAAAAAATATATTTCCTTGATTAGTTTTGAGTAACACCAAAACCTGGTGAATGATGAGAATATAGGTCGGGATAAACTGTAATCTTAGGAATGTTACTCATATCCTAGAATAAATCTTCCTCAGATACTACTGGAGGTGATGTTGATTTCTCAATTTTGATTTTTCTAAAGCACTTTTGTTCCTCTTGAAGGGATGTCCAAAATTTAGAAACATATGGTGACAGTCAAACCATGAATTCTTTTTGCCATGCTGAAGCATCAATGCCCGAGATGAATTCATGCAATATGGACATGCTAACTTTCCGCAGTGCTCCAACAAGATAGCATTCAACACGCAAAAAAATAACTTATCATCCACATTAATGTTGCTTTCATCATAAAATTGTCTTTCATTGTAATATCATGAGTCATGACACCTTTTTTTCAAAGAATCTGCTGCTCATCTACCAGTGGCTGCAAGTATACATAAATCTAACATTTAAGACTAATAGGACCTGGAATAATAAAGGTCAGAATTAAGAAGGTTGTTTTCAAGAATATCTCAAGGGAGGAGATTATATGGCGTAACGATCACTAGCAAATAAGAGTAAAGTATTGTGGTCTAACTGTACTGTATGAAGCTATCTGAGCATAAACCTAGTCTTACATTACATGGTTCCACAACAAACTGGTGTTGTAAACGATCAAAACTTTTTCATGCCTCTCCATTTATAGGAAGAGTTATTAAATTGATATCTTATGACTTGCTATGATGCCAAATCATATGTGGTGTAATGATCATTGACGTAACGATTACTGGCCAGTAAGAGTAAGGTGTCTTAGTTTGATTGTATAGTCAGGGGCTATTCGAGCATACACCCAATCTCACGGGTTCCATAGCAAACTCAAAATGTAAACGATCAAAACTTTTGCAAGCCTCTCCATTTATAAGACGACTAATTGAATTGATATCCTCTAGCCTGCTATGATGTCATGCATATGTGGAGCAGTACATGAGTAAGCAAATAGTCTCTGCAGACATGAAATAAGCGGTAGATAGAAGAGACACTTGCAAGAAACTTGTTTCTGACTCTTTTTTTTTTTATTTTGAGGTTTAAATCTTAGATACATACAGAAGCTGCAATGAGTCTCTACTGCATTAGACTTATAAACTAACATGCAACCATTCACGCAATAATCAATCTTCTCTATTTTCAACCCTAACTTGAAGACCAATTTTTTTGTCTGTATAGGTCTTCTGTAATTAAATTCACTTGTGAATTAGTCTCTTTTAGTAACATTGCAAATTAATTGAAGCACTCTCGGGGCATATTAAACTTTATTTTAATTTATTGCATTCTAAGGGCTACTAATAACTCAGAATGAGAAGTGTATTTTTCCCACAGTGTCCTTTGAACAATATTTAGTAAATCATAAAAGTTTTGGGCCTTCTAATTTGGTATCTCTTCATGCACTTAAATTAGGTAATGTAGTTTTTTTTCCATCAAAGATCATCTATAGAGGATAATAGTTCGTCAAGGAAAGTGAGTTGAATGTTGCAGGGTCAACCTACCCATGCAAAGTCTGAATCCAGTAAAAGGGTTGAAACCTTTGATGATACAAATCATGTCTTACTTTGTCAGGCACTAAACATGCTCGATTCTTGCGTTTGGAGCATGGACTTCAATATCTCATCTCAGATAGAGAAGATGAAAGCTATAACGTTGTAGCCATGAATGCCTCGACATCGTTCAAGAACTTATGGATAATCTCTTTTCTATCCAAATAAAGTTTGTTGGACATCCAAGATCACAATATGTGTGCCTTCAAACCTAAGAATAATCATCACATTATAAAGTGCATTCAATTGAATACAATATATTTAATTATTATAGAAGATACACTAATGGATTTGTAACAAAGGGTGATCAAATCTGGCAATAGTCAAAATAATTTAAAGTTTGTGATTGTTTTAGATAGTATTGAAGTTAGAATGTTAATAACCTATTTAGGCAATCAGAGCTGTCGAAGACTGTTAATCAGTAAACATTTATCCATGTTTTATCTCTAATCTTGTCTGTTACAGTAGCTACACCAACTTTTTCACAAGTATATTTCTTTTATATTTTCTCTACAAGTGTAAAGCTATTTATCCACCTAAGTATTCTCATCTCAATTACATTTAACTACATTACTTTCATGTTCATAATAAATAATGTGATGTAAATATTTCGTATGATGTAAGAGTATTGTTCACTTCATCATCAAATGAGAAATCTAACTTCCATTCCCAAAATGGAAATTCACTTCAAACACTATGTCATGACATAGTGTTTGAAGTGAATTTCCATTTTGGGAATGGAAGTTAGATTTATCACTAGAGAATGAAGTGAATAACACTCTTACATCATACAAAACATTTTCTTCCTAGAATTTATTTAAAGGGGTGAAACTAATATAATTAAAAGTTGCAGAGATGAGAATGCTTAGGTTTATAATTGACTTTTCAATTGGAGACAAAATATGACACATATATATCTTTGCGAGGGCTAGTATAGCCACAGTGGCATACAATATTAAATGGAGCCATCTTAACGAATTGTGAATAAATGTTCAATTGATTCATAATATTCAATGGAACTAAAATTACAAAAATGTTAAACTATCTGAATTATAGTGGACCCAATAACAAAGTTGTAACATAATGTGATAAAATTTGACAATAAACAACACATTGTAAAAAGTGTGAACATTTTAAATAACTCAAACAACAAAAATCGCTCATAAATTAAATGATTTAATTTAGGCTTGGTTAAAGAGTTGACTGAAATAAATGACCCAAGTTTGAGCTATAAATTTTGGATCAATTTTCTTTCGAGCTGACCAAAATTAAGCTCAGAACATTAACAACCTACTGAGGCTGTTAGGGTTGTTGAAGATCGATAATTTGTATTTTTTTTTTTGAATTTTTAGATCTAATATTATTTGTTATCATAGCTACACCAAACTCTGCACGAGTTTATTTCTTTCACATCTTATTTTCCAATTGAAAAGCCAATCATTAATCTAAGCATTCTTGCCTTCGTAAACCTCATACGTTATTGACTGCCCACCTGAAAATATGTTCTTAGAAAGAAATATTTCAAATGATGTAAGATTTTTCACTGCATACTCCAATAGGAAATTAATCTCTATTTCTAAATTATAAAATTCACTTTAAAATCTAAGTTGTCAGTTCTAAAAAAGAAATTCACTTCGAAATCTCATTTGTATTGCTAAAATGGGAAATAAGGCAATGGAAAATAGATTTCTAAGTGAATTTTTATTTCAAAACTGACAAATTAGATTTCGAAGTAAATTTCCATTTTTGAAATAGAAATTTGACTTCACAAATAAGGAAACAGTGAATACTTTTTACATCATATGAAATATCTTCTTTAAAGAAAATCTTTCCAGGTGTGCATCAATTGTGTAAGGAGCTGCAAGGATGAAAATGATTAGTTCTATGATTGGCTTTACAGATGAAAATAAAATACGAAATAAATATGCCTGTGAAAGGGTTGGGGTAGCTATAGTTTCACATAATATTTGAAAGAGATGCCTTAATGGAATTAACGATCTTCAACATAGTTAACATCAATATGATGTTAAACGATCTGATTTCAATCTGACCAGAGGTTAGTTTAAATGAAATTCGATCAAAAATTAATTTTGGAGCAATTTTCATTTATCTGTTAGTGAATCTGGATTTAATAAATCAACTTATTAGTTGGTTTTAATGATTCATCCCACAAGCTTCAACCTCTCTAAATCTTGTAAATCATTCTTCTTACTTCTTTTTGTAAATCTTAGATTTAAGGAAAAATGGAGAACAAACAAAATTTAAGAACCTGTAGGTTTTACAGAGGAATTTTCTATCATTTGGTAGGATTTAGCTTAAATCCTACATATGTCGCGTACCAAAAAGCTCCTAATAGAACTCTTTCTCAAGGGACTATTTGGTTGCAAGTAGGATTTAGTTTGAATAGGATTCTGTAAATCTTGTAAAATTGGATTTAAGAATCATGAAGGGGTTAAATCCTAGAAATTGTTTGGTATGTTAATAAGTAACCAGACAAAGTGTTTGGTGACTTTAATAGGATATTATAAATCTCACAAGCTTCAGCTTCTCTACAGTAATAACAACAAGAAGCCTTTATTCCAATATGTGGGGTCAGTTACATGAATCCTTGTTATCCATCGTGTTCTATTAAGAGTCATATTTTCATTAAATTCTAATAAATTAAATTTTTTTATACAATATGCTAAAGTCTTTGTAGGTTTTCTACCTTTGCCTTTCTTAACATAAGTTGAATCTAAAATATCTATTTTACTAAATGGTTTATCTGATGGTTGATTTTTAATGTGAACAAAGCATCTATGATGAGTCTCTACAATTTTGTCTGCCATGTGAGCTAGACCAGCCCTATCATAGATATACGCATTTCACATTTTCTCTAAGTGTAAAGCCACTCCTCTATCTAAGCATTCTCATCTCAGCATCACTTAATTTTATTCTTCTCATTTATAGGCCGCCATTCTATGCCATAGAGCATTGCAAGTCTCACCACCAAAAATAACAAGCCTTCAACCTACTAAGTAAGGTCAGCTACATGAATCCTTTTTCTCCATCACGTCTTATTGAGATTAAATTTTTCATTAAATTCTAATAAATTAATATCATTTTTAATATAGAATTCCCAAGTCTTTGTACGTTGTCTACCTCTGCTTTTCTTAACATAAGTTGATTCTAAAACATCAACTCTACTAACTAGTGTTGACCTCACTTTTGGTTGAGGTCTAGTTTTTCCTCTTTAGTAGCTTAGAGTCTAGCCAAAGGACTTTTCTGTTGACTATTCCTAGAGGACTAGAAAGAAACCCTCACCATTAGAAATTCTAAACTCTTCTTTGCTCAACTTGAAGTTCCACATATTGGTTTTAACCTCTAGAACTTAGTAGGTGGGGTCAATATAGAAGAGCTCAAGGAGATTTACCATAGGATTGCTTGGCCTTAGGGTTAAACCTCTGGTGGTGTGGTCTTGGTTGCTCTCACTCACACACTCATACATTACACTTCCACTCACGACCTTAAGCCTAGGCCTAACTAGTTTTGACCCCTTAACCCTTTGGGAGACTCTTGTAGAGGGGTAGGCTAGGGTCTATCTAAGACCAGTACATGGAGGACCCGAAGAAGAGGATTCCACTAGGTCATAGCTCAAATAGGGTGGTTAGCACCTCAATTTCACCAAATTACCAAACTTAGCCTTTTGCCCCAAAATCTACCCAATTTACCGAATTGCCCTTGAAACCCCGAAATTCCCAGTTTCACCCCAAGTACTTAAATTTGTCCCAAAATCTTGTCAAACCATTTCAAACAACCCAAATTGCCAAAAACCTCCCAAAATTACTAAAATACGCCCATCAAATTGCCAAATTACCAAAATACCCTTGTTTGCCCAAACTTTACCAAAACCTTCAAAATCATTTCAAATGTCCCCCAAACTAATTTGGACACTTCAATTGAACTCAATTTGACCCATTTTGACCAATTTGACCAAACACCCCAAATTGCCTTTAAAGGCCCAATTTAAAGGCCCAGTTACCTCAATTCACCCTAAATGTCCACCAATTTGATCCAAATTTTCTCCTATTTCAATTATAAAAACAAATTCATCATGAACAAACTCAATTCCAACCAAATCTGAGCCCAATTGATCCACAACATATTCCAATTTTAGCCTAATTCAAAAGCCCCAATTTGACCCAAAATCAAAATCTCACCCAATTGAAACTTAAATCTATCCAATTGCCTCAATTTTGCATCATAAGCTCTTCAAAACACTTCCACATACCAAATTGAACCTTTCATTAGCTTTGGTCGAGCCACAATTTTACTCAAAACCAACTTGGACCAAATCCCCCAATTTAGCCATGTCACCAAATTGAATGTCTAAATCCCAAAATTAAAACCCAATTAATGTTGAGAACTTTTCATAACATCCTTCTAGACCATTTTGAACTCTCAATTTGGACTTGGCCTAACTCTAGCTTAACCTAATCCCAAGTTCAACCCAACATCTCCAAATTGATCAAATGCTCAAAACTCTTCAAATTGACCCATCAAATCAATTCAAAATCACTCCAAATCTTTTTTAAACTCTTTATGACAATCATCTCCATTAATTTGCTCAATCAATTGAGTCCAATTTCACGGCTAGCCCAACCCAAACCCAACTTCAAGCAAATTTGAGCCAAATTGAACCCATGCACCAAAATTGAGCAAGTCATGCCAAATTGATCAAGCCAAAGCTTCTACAGCCAACTTTTTGACCCTAGTCACCAGGCTAGACTCACCTAGCTCAACCTAAAGGTAATATGAACCAATGGTCATTTAAGTCCATTTATGGACTAACTCAAAATATCCTTGCCATCAAGCCTTTCCATTAGGAGTTAACCATCATTAGGCACCCCCTGGCCTACCTGAGCCAAGAAGTGACTGAACCTTAGCCAACCACCACCTCAGCCACCAAAAACAACCAGCCAAAGGGAGCCTCAAATGGCCAAAACCCAAAATTAAACCTCCCTGAATTGGTTCACTCCAATTGGATGCTTGTGCCTTTCTTCCCTCCACCTTAGCAAGCTTTAACACCCATCAAACCCCCCTGAGCTTCACCAGGAAGCCATGGCTATAAATTGACCTCTCCACGGCCAAAGAAGAGAAAGCTTGAAACCATGAGGAAACTCTGCCAAAATCTTACCATAGCCTCTCTAAACCTTCTCAAGTTCAATCCCCTTGCTCTCACCTGCTCACAGCCACCCCACAGAGCCAATTTTTTCACTGAAATTTGCCCCAAAACAAGGACAAATTTCCCCACACCTCCACAGTCCACTAAATTACAATTAATTGTGCCCACACGATTACCAGAGTGATAGGAGTTGATTCCCCATAAAAGCTCTATCACAGAGAGCCTTTAGCATATACTTTAATCAACACCTAAAATCAAGCTTGATCGAACTCATAGCTATAAAATTCTTCAGGGCCTAGGACTTCATCTGGAAGTTCGTTGGACCAAATCAAAGCTTCCAAAACCATCTGATGGAGGCCTCCCCTCTCAGACAAAGTTATTGAGCCTCAACCCTAAACCGAGCTTATTTTGATTCTTCATGTGTAATAACTTGATTTCATGCTTGATTAATAGTATGGATAGATACATCTTGAGTAGATGAATGTTTAGAAACAAACCCCATGCAATTTGGTTGAGTCTATAAAAAGATCTAAAGCTTTTAGTGTGAACGATTTTCAAATTTGGACACTTAGAGACAATGCAGAGAGTCGTCCGATCGCGCGTTTATTTCATGGATGGTCACGATGGAGTCGGACGAGAGGATGGAACAAAAAGGCGAGCTGGCGAGGTGGCTATGTGGCTGGTGGCGTCGAATAGCGGAGCGCCGCACGGAGACTTCCGAGTAGCCAGGGTTGAGGTGGCGTCGTGTGTTTAAATAGAAAAATCAGGATTTTCTGATTTAGTTAAATGTCCAGAACTTCATAAATTCATATCTTTTCATAAAAAAATCATAAAAATAAATTAAAAATACCTTCTTGCTCAATGAATAGAGGAGAACAATGTGGAAATGATTTAGAGTCCATTTGATGCATATAAAAATTATTTGATAACTCTCTGATTTTTAATGAGTTAAATACCCTCTGTGGTATTTCAATTCATTATGATCAAGCATTGTTCACCACGACTTGAAATTTTTAGGGTTCATTCCTTATGACAGGAGCTATGTTCTTTGATTTTTTCAAGGTTACAGAGTATCTTCGTGCTTTTAACTCTAATTTTCAAGCTAAGATGTCTATTTTGGCTTATTTTAATTATATAAATTAAAATATCACTTGAAATTTTATGGGATAAATTTTAGTAGTTTTCTTGTGGTCAAAGAAGTCTAGGAAAAATATTATGAGGATTTGAATAATTCTATAAACTTCTACAAATAATTAAATGTATATATCTTGTATTAATTTATTTAATTTAAATATAAATAAAAAATCAACAAAATTAATTCTGCATTGTGGATAAATATCATATTAACCCACTGTAAAAATTTAAAAATTATTTGATTAAGTTTAAGCACTAAAGTTGATTTTTTAAAAGACATTGTATTTTTGCATGTATTTTTGTAAAAAAAATAGTTATATTAAATTAAATACACTTAGGCAAATTGTGAAAAGTGGTTTTCTGAGTTCCTTGTGATCAGGAGCACTTAGGAAAGATAAAAGTAATTTTTAATAAAATATTTGATTTTTAAGATTTATTTTGAATTAAAAATGATTAAAAATAGTTAAAAATTTTTAAAATACAAAAATATTTTAAAATATTCCTAATGGTTTCTTGATCACTTAGGACACATTAAAATATTTTTCTTAATTTATCTAAGTTAAATATAATTTTTTAAAGGCCTTAAAATGAATATTCCTTAATTTTTCTCATTAAAACAAATTGCGATCAATAAATTAGAAATGATAAAAATATAAAACTTGTCTCTCTAAGTTCTTCGGACTCAGAAAGGTTTAATAAAATATAAAAAATATTTTTTTGTAAATAAAACATGTGTTCCATTCAATATAAATCATAAAAATTATTAAATAATTATAAAATAATGATTAAAATTTAATTCAAAAAAAATCATAGCATTTTGCCTAAGTTTTTCCTCTGACCTGAAGGCAACCCCTAATACTTTTCTCATAAACCAAAAATTTTATTTTGATTGCTTAAATAAATTAATTTTGGAAATCCTATTTTCTAAGTTAAAATAATTATATAAATTAAAAATAAATTTGGAAAACCACATTTTTCACCTGTGATGTTTTAATTACTCAATGGATAGGGTATTCTAAAATCTCTTAAGTTATTTGAATGATGCTTCATGAGTTATGAGGTGAAGAGCCCTAAGGGTAAAGTGGTCATTTTAGGATTTTGGTTCCTTAATCAAAATTTAGGATTAACCAAAGGGAAATGGGCAATTTTGATCTTAACGAATACGCTTGGATGATTGAAACATAATGGGTAAAAAGTTAGAAACCAACTTGTCACCTTCCCATGATAAGAATAAAATTACAACTTGTTAAATTATCAGAACTTTGAAGTTGATCAAAATCAAATGATTCTCAAGTGATGGGCTTAAATTAAGGAGATGACGTTTTACTTACGATCAAGTCCACAATTAATGTTGATCTAACTCCTTTTAGTTAGAATCCATATCACTTAAATTAAAATTCTAAATCTTTGTTAATCCTTCTACCATCAGATTAAAGGGCTTGGTAGTGATCTAGGCTTAATATTTGATTCATTTGATGGGATTTAAGGGATAACATGGTTGATGATTAACACTACAAGGCTAGCTTTAGTGATGGGTAGAAAAGTCCTTAATGACTGGAACTTGCCTTAAGGGCATTCACCTACCTAACTTATAAGTGAAATATCAACTGACCAGTTGAGTATCCTGTCCTCGGGATGATTAAAATGCCAAAGTTCCCCTAGTAATGGGTAAATTTTAATTTGACCTGGGATGATTAATAGAACAATATGAAAAGTTCAAAATGAACTAAAATGTTTCAAGGGATCTTTAAAGAAGTTCAGAGTCATTCCCCGAACACTTGATAATCTTTTGAATATTTTGAAGAACAAATTGAACTTGTTATATCTTATTCTAAAACCATCCATTAAGATCTTTCTGAACTCATTAAGTTATAGTTTGGAGTATGTTAGCTGCACCTTCATCTATTCTTGAAGTTTATTTAAATCTCTGCAAAATTATATACATATTGCAAAACCTAATCTTTCAGCTAGAATGCCGAGAAGATGACAAGTACGCTTGTATAGTGTTATTTTATTTCTATCATTTTATTTTCTGTAAATATTATAAATTGCTTGGGTGAGTCTCTTACTTCACTTGAAAAATCAAAACAATTTTTTTCAAAAATTAATCAATATTTTCAAAATCTAAAACAAATTGTTTTAAAGATAACCATAAATCCTTTGAAATTTCACTAAACTTAAAATGTCCTTTTGATTTTACGGGAGTCCCTCGAAGGAGGTAACTCATGGTTGCTAATGATATATCCTCGGTTTAAATGAGTTTCACAACTTGTTTAAGCAAGTAAATTCAAAAGAAAATAGTGATACCGAAACAAGAGAACCGTTGGATCCTAACTGGTGTCGCTCTAATCAACTTTAACCCTCCCCCTAATATTTAAATAACCTTAAGAAACATTTGATTTGACATCATGACCTGACACATTAGAAAACTTTACCTTTGAAATTAATATTTCTCTCAATCTTTACAATTTGACACTTCTAAACCTAAACTCGCCATGACGAGGAGCTTGGAGCTAGAATTGTGAGCAACACGACCATCTTCAACAGCAAAACATGTCTACACTAACTAAACAATTCCTTAGAATTAAACAACTGAGCCATAAGACTTGGAGGTTGTACGCTTAGTGTGACATAAATCCTCAACTTTTATTTAGGTCTTTGTATGACTTTGTTATACAATACAAGCCCTAACTTGTTTTAGGATTCAGAGGTTGTCTTTTGTCACGACCTAAATCCTCACATCTTTCGGGTCATTTGTGTGATCGTTTCACATGGATGTAAGTCCTAATTAATAAAATTGGTTGGATGAAATACTTAAATATTTCTCCTTTAAATTAAAACTAAACCATAGGGTAGATTGGGAAGTCACCGAGGTTCTCCTCAGAATATGTGACATCCACTTGTTCTTCTTCCTTTGGATTCCAAAAATAAATGTTCTTTAAATTAAAACTAAACCATAGGGTAGATTGGGAAGTCACCGAGGTTCTCCTCAGGATCTGTGACATCCCCTAGTTCTTCTTCCTTTGGATTCCATAATAAATGTTTCAACAAATTTAAGTCATTCCCATTTCACACCTCTTTGTCTGGTCTCATTGAAAATTCATATCCTTTGAACTTCTTAAAGATAATCTTCCCTAATTCTTATTGAGAGTTTTCTTAGGTGATTTCAGTTATCTGAATGTAATTAAATATAGGGGCTTGCCCTCATAAGAAGTTTTTCCAACCCCAGCTTAATATAAACCCTATTTAATTTTTCATATTAAATATGGGAACTTATCAGCATATAATAAAATGGTTTCGCAGACCAAACGGATGTCATACATTTCTTAGTTTATTTGATTGAGCCTCACCGTCAAGTCATGTGTCTATCTTTCAAGATAGATACATAACTTAAGGTGTGGCGCTCTCTCATTTAAACTATGAAAGATATGGGATCATTTTGATTTCATATTTTTCTAAAATTAAATATATATATATATATATATGTAAATTAAAATGACCCTGCAAAGCTGGAGACGGGATTCCGATTCCGGTGACTGATAGCTTCCACAGGACCCCACCCCTAAAAATTATGTCGATAGCTTCTGGTGACTCCATTGGGGATTAGTTTCTCTCTCCATTTAAATCAGAGAATATTTTATTCATACATCGATAATGTGTCCATGTCCCTTATGGACCAAATTACCCTTCTTCTGATGACATGCTATGCTTCACCCATTTCATTCTTGGGTAAGTACAGTCAACTTTTCCGGACTTCATGACCGTTTATTCAATCACCTTTGGACAGAGAGGTTCAGAAGTTCATTAGGACTTTTATCTTTTGTGTGGGGTCGGACCTAATAGGTTTGTTTGTGGACTAGTTCTGCCTGGGCATTATGCATTGCAAAGTCGATCCTGCACTTGGTCCTAAACTTTACTTTCCTTGTCATGTCCTTTCAAGTTCGGTTTGCTAATTTTCAAATTAAATCAAATTGTATCGTGTTGTGCTTGCTCTTTAACTTTTCTTACTTAATTAAATTCTTTTGCTTTCAAAACTACTTTAACTAAATTTTAAAATTTTCACAAATTAAAAATTAAATAAAGACTCGCCCAGTTTATAGATCTACCCTTTGTTAATTTTTAGTGTTCGCACTAAAATTACAAGGTGTTGGCCAAATGAATAACCCTAGCACTTTTTTTTTAAGTTGTTGCAATGGTGTTCCCCACGCTCACTTTCTCTTGCAACCTGCCGACGAGTCGTGATGCCCACAATGTCGCTCTCACCAACAAGTTTGAAACTGGATTCGACGAGCTTGAAGTCATTCTTGGAAAAGTCCTGTTCGTCATAATGAAATTTTTCACTCCGGAAGTTCAAGAGCCATCTGCTGAGTTCAACCTGAACTATCCCCAAAATTTCCCTTCTTACAAGAAGGTAAAGACTACTGCCGCCACGACACCTGCCAAGTTTGTTGTTCTCATTTCTGCTAAGGGAATAGAGGTCATGATCGTTGAAGATATAAATGAAGGATTTGTTGTTCTGGCATCAGTATTTGAAATTGGATCAAGTTCAAATTTTGTGTCATTAACTCGGTCGCAAAGAAGAAACCACAGTCAAAAGATTTGGAAGACTGCTAATGCTCAGATTTCTAAAGAGGCGTCTGTTGATGAAATTTCTCATCAAGAAGAACTAGGATTGCTGGAGACATATCCGCTTCTGCGAGGGAGTAGGCTCCATCCCTTAATGGACAATAATGGGTACGAAAGTATCTAGAAAATTACTGCTACTTTAGCGTTACCTTATGAACATGGTGGGGAGAGGAAGAAACCCCTCCTATCGCCCGAGTCAGTATAGTATTATAGAGACTAGCTACCAAAGAGGGTTGTTTAGTCAGTGAATTACTTAAATGATTCGGATGAGCAGTATGCCCTCAAATGAAGAAAGAAATTCTAAGAGATGTCATATCTGCTAGACAATCAGATCAGCTGAAACTTTGCATGCTCGAATTCCCGTCAGGTTCCACTTGGGAAGCAGAGTTGATACTACCATCATTACTGTCGATTCTACTGGCGTTGCTCCAAGACCTGCAGGCTGTCGACCGGTTAACTCATGTCTGAGTCCAAGATTTCTACCAGTTACCAAACATAAGGATGTTTCTAAAGTTTCAAAGGAAAAGATGAAAAGGTTATCTGGTACTGTATCTGGTCTACACCGTGGGGAGCATGCCTCTCTCCGACGTGACGATGCCTCTATTAAGACACCCACCCCGCTCAAGACATCTCCATTAAAGAAAACGGTATGGGTACCTAAGGTTGTAGTACCAATACGGTTCAGTGAGCCCATAGAGTAGAATCATGGAATCAAGCAAAGGTTTGAAGTATCTGACATGGTCGCAACTATTGCTACCGAGTTGGACAAAAAACTGGAAGAGGTTTAGTAGATTCCCCCCATCTCAAAATTATACAAGAATCAATAATTCAATAAAAGGTTGAGAAGCTCAGGGTTGAGATTTCTGAGTTATCCCAAGAACATGGAGTTTCCATTTATGACGATGATGAAGATTTTGACTTTAACGACTATCTCGATGAAGACATCATGGATATTCATGTCATCGAAACTAGAGACGTAGTATCTGCACACAACACTCAACTTCTCGTTTAAGGGAACACCGTAGATGATATGTGTAGGGTTGTTCTACTAAGGGATGAGCTAATTAGCCAAATGAAGAAAAGAATGGAAGAGATGGCCACTACCATGGCTATCATGGCTACAGTTAATGGACAGTCTCAACCACAATAGTTAGCTTTTCCAGAAGTCAACCAACTAGAAATTATACACATCACCGATGAAAGGAGGGAAGTTACCTAGGTTAACAGGGATGATCAATAAAATAGGGAATTTGTCCAACGTGTCATGTCAGAAAAGGAATTTAGACAAATGGTCGAACAAGTTCGGGAGGCCTTAGCCCAATCTAAGGGTGGTTCATTGATTTTATAGGGCCAGAGGAGTTTGATGTCGTACCCTACCCTAAGGGTATTGTGTCACCAAAATTTAAGATATTTGATGAATGGAATTCTCAGGCTGCATATAGCGCATTTCCGAGCTAATTTGTGGCAATACTAGAGGTAATGAAGCCTTGCTTTTCCGTCAGTTTCTCAGCAGATTATCAGGGATAGCATTTTATTGGTATACCAAGTTACCCAACGGATCAATAAAGATATTCTCCAAATTAGAACAGTTGTTTATGAAGAGATTTATTGGAGTGCAGCATCATATTTCTATTAGAGATCTTGTGATAGAAAGATAAAATCCTAACGAGACTTCAGTGGATTATATCTTGAGGTGGAGAAACCTTAGAATGAAATGTGAACCTCAGCTACAGGAACATCATGCAATTGAGAATCTACTCAAAAGCATCCATGGGCCAATAGCTTTCATGATTAAGGGACTCACCATCAAGTCCTTCGAGAAGCTACTCAGCAAAACTAGCAATCTGCAAGAAGAAGTCAAGCATATGAATTCTCATGAAAAGGTCGAGAAGTCCAGGACAACCAGGATATTCAAGAAGAAATCTAGAACAGTGACAGCGGTCGATAAGGGAAAGCAGCCGATGAAGATACAGACAGAGCATTCTCATCAAAGTTCCCAGTAATTGTCACAGCAAACTTAGCAGCAAAAAACACAACAGTATGGCCAGCTAGCCAGCAATCACATCAGGGAGGACCGTACCAAGTAGAGGGTAGAACGGGTCTAACTCTTTCAAAATGAAAAAGGAGGATATATTCTTTCAAAGATGAGGTTGTGCCGAAGATGTTTAGAAACTTAATGAAGAAGCTTGAATTTAGATTATTAGAACTCAAGAAGTAAGAAGAATTTGACAAGGAGTATCCCAATTTTTGTCCCTATCACAAGAAGTTGGGACATACAATAGAGGGTTGTTTCATTTTCAAGGACTAGCTTGAGAGGAATTTTAAATAAGGAAATATAATAATCCCGAAGGAATATTTAAAAGAACTTGAATAAGGTTCTGTAATTATGATTTTGGCTAAGACAATCACTACAATAGATCCTTATTTAGAAGGAGTACAGTTTGGAGCAAGTCATCCAAGAAGATATTAGATCAGATTTAGATCACTTCAGTGCAGGCAGCCGTTCAGAGTCTACAACCTGTTCAGCCAAAGATGGAGATTTTCGCCAGAGAAACCGCCGCAACTAGAAGAGTAAGAGAGGAACGACGTCATGAAAACCGATAGCGCATGGGGTAGGATAAGGGCTGCCACTCTTAGATTGGTTGTCTCAGATTAGGGGAAGAAAATCCTTGAACCCCTGACCATGTATTATGAATATAATGATTATGATTTTGACTATGTTTTAATTGTTTCTAGTGATAACGTAACTGACTTTGCTCAATCTAACTTCAATCTCTCAAACTGATCCTCAAATCATACTTAAGTCCAATGAACTCGTTAACGAGAATGATGAAGATATCGACAACACCAATTACGATAGCACCGGAAGTGAGGAGCCAGTCCTCGAGTGCCACGGTGCACCGCTTACTATCAACTTGGATCTCTCGGATGAAGAAGAAGAGAAGCCAAAAATTTTGTCTACAACATCTCAGGAAGAAGACATCACAGAGATAAATCTAAGGAGCGGGAAAGTGTTACCCCGAGGTTACTCTAGGTATAAAGGAAAACAAATAGTCACGTTGGAAGAGCTGCCTCCACCTCCGCCAGTAGAAGAACCACATAACTAAGTAAATATTAGAGGATTGTATAAAGTGGATTATAACGTGCTAGCTCATCTTAGGAGGTTTCTGGATAAACTAAGCATTTACGACGCCCTGATCCTGTCAAAGGGGATGAGAGAGTCTCTGGTTATAATGACCTAGAGATTTGCTTAGCTCAGTTGGCCAGCACATCCTCGGATGAAGTTTTTTTGTTAAAGGAAAAACCTGGGATAACCTTCACAGATGAAGAACTGTTGCTCGGTACCACTGAACACAACCGACTGCTCTATATCTCAGTTAACATCGACAGATTTGTATTGTCCAGAGTTTTGGTGGATCCGAGAGCATCACTTAACCTAATGAGTCTATGGACATTGGCCGATTTGGATATTGAGGCACAAGAGCTTACAGTAGATAAAATGTTGTTACAAGGATTTAATCAAAATGGAGAAAGAGTACTTGGATCGATTACCTAATGAAAGTTTGAAATTAGTAACAACCGCAAAATTCTACATCATCAATGCAGAGACCTCTTTTAATGCTTTACTTGGGCGACCATGGACTCACAAGCATAATATGATTTCATCGGCTCTACACCAATGCATCAAATGTTTTAAAGAAAGGCAAGAACATTGTATCAAGGGAGATTTACAGCCATTTTCGGTTCATGAAGTGGGTATCCATGAAGACGCTGCCTACTATGCACCTCTAAAGAGAAATGTCTTTTCCGTGAAATTGTAGCAAATGAAGTGCAGAATTCATAAGAATCACAAAGAATAGGCCATTCAACTCTACTTCAACGATCTACTGCCGTTTCTTCACAACAAGCTGGCAGAGGTTCTTTTAGCCCATACAACCGAGATCGAGGCCCATGACGTGGACGCGGAAAAACCAACACGATTATTGAACGGACTAGGTCAACCATCAACATTGACATGGAAGAAAGTTCTGATGAAGAAAGCTCCAAGGAAGAAATGATGAGGATAAAATAGAAGAAACCACAATACGATATTTTTTTGAAAGATGTGGAAAAAGGTGAATATGAGTTGATGTATGGTCTGATCAACCACTGTATGAACGCCATGACCCTTACTCCAATCTAGCCTCAACATGTTGAGAGTTTAGAGGTCAAGGAAGTCTTTAGCGTTGGTTCAAAGCTGATCAAGTTTTACCTTGCTTCCCCTTCTACTAATTCTGAAAATCATGTAAATTTAGAAGAGGATTCTAATGAATTAATAGAATTACTTTTTGGTTACTTTTCTCCTTGTGTACAAAAAAAAATTGAACAGAGATACGTGCCAAAGAAAATATCAAAGGATAAGCTACAACTTTTTGAAAAACTGTGGAATGTTAAAAGTCAAACTCCTAACTCAAAAGAAGGTCTCATATTTGGTACTGTAAGACTAGTCGATGACTCTGAATTTTGCATGGTTGTTACTGGCGGATTGGAAGAGGATTGTCTCGATGTGAAGGATGACTCTCAAGATCAGTTAATAGGTGATGCCTCACCAAAATTTGAAGAAGAATTTAAATCAACAGTGGATGAATTGAAAGAAATTAACCTCGGGACTGAGGAGCAGCCCCGACCCACTTTTATAAGTTCTCTACTCAAAGAGGAAGAATCCACAGATTTGATAGAATTATTGTCAGAATTTAAAGATTGCTTCATATGGAGTTATGATGAAATGGCAGGGCTGTCAGTTGAAGTTACAATTCATAAACTCGGGGCGGAAAAAGATATGACCTCAGTAAAACAAGCTCCCAGTAGAATGTGTCTCGAGATAGAGCAACAAGTCATTGTTGAGGTAAAGAGATTAATATGCGCTAACTTTGTAAGAGAATAACATTGCCCCACATGGTTAGCTAACATTGTACCACTTAAGAAGAAAAATGGGCAAATACTTGTATGTGTCGACATTAGCGATTTAAACAAAACATGTCTAAAGGATGAGTTTCCATTACCAATACCAGAATTAATGATGGACATCACATCGACACATGAGATTTTCTCTTTCATGGATGGATAGTCAGGTTATAACCAAATCAAGATGGCTCCAGATGATGCAACACTTATAGCTTTCAGGATGCCAATTGATATTTTTTTGCTACACCGTAATGTCATTCAGGTTAAAGAACGTCAGAGCAACATATCAACGTGCAATGACGAAAATCTTTAACGACCTCATTCACAATAAAGTGAAGTGCTATGTGGATGATTTAGTCTTCAAGAGCAAACATAAAATAGATCATTTGTATGATTTGAGGATCGTGTACGAATGATTCTGATAATATAATCTCAAGATGAATCCCTTAAAGTGCATTTTTGGCTTCACCTCTGGGATATTTCTAGGATTCATTGTCCGTCATCAGGGAATCGAGATCGGCCGAGATAAGATTAAAGCTATCTTAGAAATGCCTCCTCCAAAAACCTTGAAATAACTACGCTTCTTCCAAGAAAAGTTGGCATATCTGAGATGCTTTATTTCTAATCTCTCATGTAAGTGTCCTCTTCTCGGCATTAATTAAAAAAGGATGCCAAATTCATTTGGTAAGAGAAATTTCAGCGGGCCATTGAGAATGTTTATCGATATTTAATGACACCTCCTTTTTTGACAGCCCCTATCCCGAGAAAACTGTTGATACTTTATATCGCGGTCTTAGATGACTCTCTCGGAGCTCTGTTAGCTCAGGCCAATGACGAGGGAAAGTAAAATCCACTCTACCTTATAAGTCAACGTCTAATGCCGACGGAGGTAAAGTATTCACCTACTGAGAAGCATTGTCTAACTTTAATTTTTACCGCCCAAAAAACTTAGGCATTACATGTTTTGTCATAAGATTACACTTATTTCAAAAGTTAATCCATTGCAATATTTGATGACCCAACCAACACTTTGCGGACGTTTAGCAAGGTGGTTAATGACTTTATTGCAATTATATATAACTTTTGTTCCCCCTCTGCGCTATGAAGGGGTAGATTTTAGCAGATTTTCTCGCAGAACACCCACTTTCAACTTGGATCCCCGCTCAACGATGAGTTACCAGACGAATAGATACTGCAAGTAGAACTGTCCAGTGCCAGGCATTGGGAAATGTACTTTGATCAAAATTACACATTTTTCCTCAACTAAAAAGGACAAAGGATCAGAAATGGTTATACCAGGCAAAGAAGGAATTGGACTTATTTTCTTCATGCCAGATAAGAGTATGTTGAGATTCTTTTGTCACCTGACAGAGTTGTGCACAAATAATGAAGCAAAATATGAAGCATTGATCACCAGTTTGGAATTAGCAATCTCAATGGATATAATAGATATTGACATCTATGGAGACTCACAACTCGTCAATCAACAAGTTATCAGACAGTACAAGATTTTGAAACCAAGGCTAGTAGAATACCACTGGTACATAATGAAGTTGTTAGAACATATTCCTAGTGTGACTCTCTACCAGATTCCTCGAGGATATAACGCTTGTGTCGATGCTTTAGCGAAACTTGCCAAGGAAATAGCGTGTCCACTGGAGGATTCCATTAACATTACGGTTCAAGGACGATGAGTTTTGTCTCGAATTGACCTTGATAACTTACTCAAAATCAAAAAAGGAGTGATGATTGCAATTGCTGGCATCAACGAAGGCTGACGCAAGCCATTGATAGAATATTTTCAAACTGGAAAGTTGTTAGAGGACAAGTCTGAGGCATACCACATCACGAGAAGAGCTATGTCATATACTCTAATGGGTGATGTCCTCTATAGAATATTGTTCGATCAGATGTGGTTGTGATGTCTTAGCAGAGCCGAAGCATAGAATATTGACAAAGAAGTACATGTAGGAATGTGTGGCGCTCACCAGTCAGGGCTAAAAATGATAATGAAGATTAAGAGACTTGGATATTATTGGCCTGCGATGAAATTTGATTGCATGGATATAGCTAGAAGGTGTCACCTTTGCCAAGTGCATGGGGTGGTCTTACACCAACCTCCAAATGTCCTACACCCAATTGTTTCCTTGCAGCCATTCGAGTGTTGGGGCACAGACATAATAGGTCTGATAGACCCTCAATCCTCTAAGGGACATATATTTATTCTTGCCGCTACGGATTACTTCTCCAAGTGGGCAGAGGGAGTGTGTTACAAGGGGTTACATCATAGCATGTTCTGTAATTTTTCAAAAGCAATATCGTCTACCATTTCAGTGCACTGCACAGAGTGATTTCTGACAACGGAACAGTCTTCAAGAGCACAAAGATCAATAACTTTGTCAAAAGACATGGAATAGACTAGAAGTACTCTATGATTTACTATATCAGGGCAAACAAACTGGTCGAGACCTTCAACAAGATGCTCGTACAAATCTTAAAGAAGACATTAGACGAAAATAAAAGAGATTGGCATAATAGACTATTGGAAGCTTTATGGGCATACCGGACAACGTTCAGAACTCCCACTTAATGTACAACTTATGCACTTGTGTACGGATCTGAGGTCGTACTACTGCTGAAAGTTCAGACGCCATCTCTCAGAGTTGTCGTCGCCAACCAAATTACAACTGAAGAAAGTGCAAAACTCAAACTTGAAGAATTGGAAAGTCTCGAAGGAAAATGACTAGAAACACATTAACATTTGGAACTTTACTAAGCAAAGATGGTGCAGGCCCATGACAAATTGGTCCACCCGAGGGTGTTCAAAGTTCTTGACCTTATTCTCATTCTCAAAAGGTCTATTCTTGTACACCACAAGATAGGTGAAAATTTTGAACCAACTTGGGAGGGACCATTCATCATAGAGGAAGTTTAATCAAGAGAAGCTTATCAGCTGGTGAATTTCCAAGGAGGAAGACCTATGCTACCGGTTAATGGCCGCTACTTGAAGACATACTACCTGATGTCATGCTGCTTGAAGCCAACCTTTTGAAACTTTGATTATTCTTGGGTCATTTATTTGGCCAAGTGTCTATGATTGGGTCCAAAATTTTGTAATAAAATTAACCTCAATAAAAAAAATTTTGGAATTTGTTCACTTTAATTTCCTCCTTTTGCCTCTAATTTTGAAATTCTATTAAATTAAAATAAATTTAAAAAGAAAGTTGCATCTGTACAAATTAAATTTTTTGTTAAATGAAAGTTTCATTTTTGTTCTTGTTCATGTTGAATTTCAGCGCACTGATGTTTTTCTGTCTTCTGCAGAAAATATCAGGATGAAAGCTAATTTTCACATTTAGAGACAGCTTAAATCTAGCATTGAACAGAGAAAGGGCAGCTCAAAGAGGCATTGTAGACTTTGACTTAGACTTCAGTCTGGTCAACGTGAATTATGAGGGTCTCCTGATGGACATAGTCAGTCGCTATGAGTAAGAAGGATTACCGTCGCTGCTGAGGATCGTTACTAAAAAAGACTCCTCAATTAAGAGGAAGAAAGTGATAATGCAACAAAATCTGATGGAGCGGACTAGTCGTTTACCATCCATGATAACCACATCAACAGGGAATTTAATCGGTGTTGATGAGGAAAAAGTGTCGGATGCACCACTAAGAAGAACACAGTGTTGTAACACCAATCGCTGCAAGCACAAAAATTTTTTGTGTGGGGAAAAGAGACACATGAAAGAGGCATAAAATACACTCACCTCAATTCCTGAGGGGAAAATTTACAATCCTTGCATGAAATAGACTTACACTAGTCCGCCTGCTATAGAGGATGAGTCCAAGTATCCTGTAGAGCAGATACAACCAGTAGTACCATATGAACTTTGCAGGGGTTGCCCAATGTGCAATGTTGAGGTTCCTATGCAAGCATCAACAAGAGAGCATTTGTGGAGTGCCCGAAATGCAATTTTCTCCACTTAGACGACTACAATTCTTTTGAGGAGTTCATAGTCGTTGACAAGGGGCGATAGGAGACAGTTTACCCAGATACTGAGTCAAATATTCCATTACCGATGGAGCTAAGTCAGACATGGTATTCTACAAATGTGGAGATGAGGGAGCCACCTTGACGATCTCAGAGGATCCCCACGACAGAATTGGAAATGATGAATAGAGTTGAAAGATGAGAATTTGAAGTCTACAAGGAAATAGAAGGAAAATTTATTAACATTTTGCAAGGCCTGGAGTTGCATACAGAATTTTTCTCTAAAAATGATGAAAGAAGAATTATAGATTGTATTTTTGACCTGAGAGATAGAGGTCGAGCTGGTTTGTTAATGGAGAGAACTTATTCAAAACCATGAAAGTGGATGTGCGGAAAAGGCAGGATAAGCATCCAATGTGTTTGTTGCTATAATTTCATCAAAGATAGGCAAAGGAACCCCCAAGGTATCTTAAGAAATGATGAGGTGGATTTGATGCCTTCTAAAGTAAAGAGAATGATCAAGAGGATGGTCAGATGGAGTATATTACAAGTCGATTACATTCCAAATAGTTGTATAATCAACATCTACGATGAAGGAGATTGCATTCCCCCACACATAGAACATCATGATTTCGTGAAGCCCTTCTGCATGGTGTCCTTAATGAGTAAGAGCAACATACTGTTCAGGAAAAAAATCGATGTTATCAGCTCTGGGGAGTTTAGGGGATCTGTTGAGATTCCACTGCCGATGGATTCAATATTGATTCTTAATGGAAAAGGAGCAGACCTCGCGAAGCATTGCATTCAAGGGGTACGACACTGTAGAGTGTCTATGAATTTCAAAAGGATGGATGATAATCAGATACCATATGGGTTCCGACCAGATCCAGAGTTAGAGGAGTTGCACCCGTATGAGCTATGAGATGGTTGCATTTCTAAGCACATGTAAAAGGAATTCTTGTCTTGGAGCGTGGCTTAGTAGGTCAGCTTGATCAGGAGCTCGTCACACAGATGATAGATAGACAGTTTTTGGCACCTTTTGTACTGCATCAGAGCAGCATATATGATATGTACTCAACATATGATGTTTCAGAGGTAATAAGCAAGATTGTCTCTTTTGATTCTTTCAGCATGCACTCAGTTTGTAACACCTATTTGAAGAAGATTAATGAAATTTCTTTCAGAGTTCAACATATTTTTCAAATTTCCCTTTTGTGCAATTGATAAAGAGACATGGAAAAATACGTTGGTTCTGAATTATAATGAACGAAGAATAATATAATGAAAGTTTGATAATAAAATTTCAACTTATTTTTGAAAATCAACCAATGAAAATTAAATTTTAAAAATATACTTTAATAATTAAATGTGATAAAGGCAACAAGAAAATAAAATGATAAGATTTGTTGAGTTTGTTTATCTCAAGTTCGAGGTTTCTTACTCTTAGCTTGCGCATCTTGCATAGCACAACTATCTTGGTCTGCACCAATTTCATCACAATCCCCGTGGAGTTTCACACTCTACACAAAATCTTATGAAATTTCATGTTTTTCTCGAGTTTAATACCAAGATCTGAGATGTTTTCCCGGTACCTCTTGGGTTGGATGTGAGTCCCAACGCTTTCCTCCCCAACGTAGCAAATATTTTCCTTGTCGCCATTTGGGTTGGATATGAGTCCCAGAGCTTTCCTTCCTAGCGGGATAGATAAATTTTTTCGTTACATCTTGGGTTGGATGTGAGTCCCAGTGTTTTCCTCCCCAACGTAGCAGATATTTTTCTCGTCACCACTTGGGTTGGATATGAGTGCCAGAGATTTCCTTCCTAGCGTGACAAGTATATTTTCCCGTTACCTCTTGGGTTGGATGTGAGTCCCAGCACTTTCATCCCCAACGTAGCTGATACTGTCATTGTCACAATTTGGGTTGGATATGAGTCCCAGAGCTTTCCTTTCTAGTGTGACAGATATATTTTCCCGCTACCCCTTGGGTTAGATGTGAGTCCCTGAGCTTTCTTTCCCAATGTAGTGATATGTTTCCGATCAACTCTTGAGTTGGATATGAGTCATTGTCCTTTCCTTCTCAATCTGATCTTTCTACTACCTCTTGGGTTAGATGTGAGTTTGTGAGCTTTCTTTCCCAATGTAGATATGTTTTTTATCAGCTCTTGAGTTGGATATGAGTCCTTGTGCTTTCCTTCTCAATCTAGTCTTTTTGCTACCTCTTGAGTTAGATGTGAATCCTTGAGCTTTCTTTCCCAATTTAGTGATATTTTTTTAATCAACTCTTGAGTTGGACATGATTCCTTGTGCTTTCCTTCTCAATCTGGTCTTTTTGCTACCTCTTGGGTTAGATGTAAGTCTCTGATCTTTCTTTCCCAATATAGTGATATGTTTCTAATCAGCTCTTATGTTGGATATGAGTCCTTGTGTTTTCCTTCTCAATCTGGACTTTCTGCTACCTCTTGGGTTAGATGTGAATCCCTGAGCTTTCTTTCCCAATGTAGTGATATGTTTCCGATCAGCTCGTAAGTTGGATATGAGTCCTTGTGCTTTCCTTCTTAATATGGTTTTTCTGCTTCCTCTTAGGTTGGATGTGAGTCATTGAGCTTTCCTCCCTAATGTGACCCAAATCATAGAGATTGGTTTAAGACCACCTTAAATGGAGTAAGGAATCTGATTCTCTACCCAAATCCTTGAGATAGGTTTAAAGCCACCTTAAATGGAGTAAGGCATCCTATTCTCATTCTTTGAGATCCAAGATCTATTTAAGACCATCTTAAATGGAATAAGGCATCTGATTCTCTACCCAAATCTTCGAGATAGGTTTAAGACCACCTTAAATGGAGTAAGGCATCCAATTCTCATCCTTTGAGATTGGTTTAAAACTGCCTTAAATGGAGTAAGGCATCTAATTCACTTTCTAGAGTTTAAACCTAAATTTCAATTTCCATCTCATGGTCAGTACGTAAATTCTTATTCCCGTCCTCTCAAACCATTGCGATCAAAATCAAAGTTTTCTAACAATAAAATTGAAATTGAATCTTCCCCGTGACCATCGTGGTCCTTTTTCAGAATTCCTTTCCTTCTAATCCCTAGCAAGAGTTTTGAATCCTCAATTTCGATCGAGTGTGCACTAGCTAATTCCCCAGCGGAAACAACTGTCTCTCAATTCTGCTCTTCGTTCTAAGTTTGTTGACTTAGAAGTCTATGTTGGTTTTGTTGATCTTGTCAGTCAATGCCAACATGCATGGTGTGTTTGCCCAGCACACCTCACATATTGGGGGTCCATTTGTTGACCTCACTTTTGGTTGAGGTCTAGTTTTTCTTCTTTGGTAGCTTAGGGTCTAGCCATAGGACTTTCCTGTTGATTATTCCTAGAGGACTAGAAAGGAACCCTCACCATTTTAAATTTTAAACTATTCTTTGCTTAACTTGAAGTTTCACATATTGGTCTTAACTTCTAGCACCTAGTAGGTGGGGTCATGATACACCAAAAATATATGCATTTTTAGACCCATATTTTATACTTATTTTTAGTGATATTGCACTTTAATGGAAGGTATTTTGGAGCAAAAAGAATGAAATTTGGAGTCAAAATGGAGAATTTAAAAAAATTGTTCAACACCAAAGGCGCCAAACTGGGTGCCGATGGCGCAGTTTGATAGAGAAGATGGATTAATTAAATGGCCTCTGGCGCCGACGGTGCCAGTGTCGGTGCATGCCCTGTTTTTAGAAGATTGGACAAATTTAGAAGATTGGATAAATTTGGATGCTTTTTGAAGAGTTTTTGGATACACCTATTGGAGAGCTGACCCTAGGCTCTATTTAGAGCCCAAGTTTGATCTGAAACACCCCCCCCCCTTCGCAGCATTTCACATTCTTCCACTCACTCAGTTTTCCTCTTCGCACACCTACATTTCACGTCATTCCACACCATTAGTTAGTTATTGTCTTTATATTTTTGAGTTTTTGTGGTGAGTTTAAGTGTTAATTCTTCTATAAGAAGTGTTTAAGAGGAAGAGCATTGAGAGATTTCTTCTTCCTACATTTCATAAGAGAGGCTACAAGGGATTTGCTTTGAGAAAGAGTTTCAGATAAGTATTGTTTGTTTGTTATTGTTGTATGAACTTTCTTTTATATATGAAATTTGTGTTTTTTGGTATCTTTCTCATGAAGTCTGAGTAGTTCACTCTATCTTTCTCCCTACTCTGAGATATGGAGAA
>NW_018164865.1:13672-24785 GCF_001263595.1 Phalaenopsis equestris | reverse complement strand
GTGAGAATGACATTTAAGTCCATGAAGGATTATTTCATTCATGGAATTAAATGCAAATAAATTGGGAAATATACTTTGTTGGGTGTAGAATTGGAGATTCATAGGGTGACAGACTATAAATCATCAATTCGATCTTAGTGTTTTAAAACTAAAACGAGAGTTGGCCTTCAGGGGAATGGAAGTGGGAGCCAGTATCCTCCTAGCCTAGTCACGAATTTACGGACAAAACCTAAGATTAGCCAATGATTTTCTATAACATTGAATCAGGGTAGAGACTTAAAATTGCTTCTATTTGGCATAATACAAATTTAAACCATTTATCTCATCTCATTTCTCCAAAATGCTCAGTGGGAAAGATGTTTTTTTCAAATAAGAAAACTTCATCACATAAACATAGTTTAGTAATTACTATTTAAACTCTGCATTTAAGTTTTGCTAGTAGTTAATAATTTAGTTTTGTTAATATCTTACACATTCAAAATTAGTGAAAGAAATTTCGTTTGATTTCTGTGAATTTCATAGTTAATTTAGCATTTCAAATTTAAACCTTCCTCGCGGGATCGATATTTGGGACTTCAAAAGAAAGTCTTATATTACATGATAACGATACGTATACTTGTATAGAATCCCAATCTTAAGTGCTTAACGTTGTTATTATTAAATACCACATCAATTTTTTGGCACCGTTGTAAAGCGGAGTCAACTTTATACATTTTACACAACTATATTCAACCGGGATCAGGTCAATATAGGGGAGCTCAAGGAGAGTTCTCATAGGAATGCTTAGCCTTAGGTTCAACCCTCTGGTGGTGTGGTCTTGGTTGCTCTCACTCACACACTCGCACATTACACTTTTACTCACTACCTTAAGCCTAAACTTATCCCTTTGGGAGACTCATGTAGATGATCCCCTAGACCTACTAGCCCTAGGCTAGGTTCTAGCTAAGACCAGTACATAGAGGACCCAAAGTAGAAGATTCCATTGGTCAATAGCTCAAAATAGGGAGGTTGACACCTCACTTTCACCAAAATACCAAATTTAGCCTTTTGCCCCCAAATCTGTCCAATTTACCAAATTGCCCTTGGAACCCCAAAATTCCAAACTTCACCCAAAAATACCTAAATTTGTTCAAAAACAATGTCAAACAATTTCAAACCACCCAAAATTGCCCAAAACCTCCCAAAATTACCAAAATACCCCTCAAATTGCCAAAATTGCCAAAATACCTTTGGTGGCCCAAACTTTCCCAAGACCTTCAAAATCATTTCAAATGTCCACAAAACTAATTTGGACCCTTCAATTGAACTCAATTTGACCAATTTGACCCATTTTGACAAAAAGCCCTAAATTACCTTTAGAAGCCCAATTACCCCAATTCACCACAAATGTCCACCAATTTGATCCTGACTTTCTCCAATTTCAATTCTAAGCTCAAATTAATTATGAAAAAACTCAATTCAAACCAAATCTAAGCCAAATTGATCCACATTTGAACCCAATTTTAGCCCAAGTCAAAAAGCCTCAATTTGACCCAAAATCAAAATCTCACACAACTGAACCCCAAATCTATCCAATTGCCTCAAATTTGCATTATAAACTATTCAAAACACTTCCACACAAAAAATTGAACCTTCAATTGGCTTTTTTCAATTTTACTCAAAACCAACTTGAACCAAAACCCCCAATTTTATCCCAATTTAGTCATGTCTCCAAATGTCACCAAATTGAATGCTCAAATCTCAAAATTGACACCCAATTAATGTTGAGAACTCTTCATAACATCCATCTAGACCACTTTAAACTCTCAATTTGGACTTGGCCCAACTCTAGCTTAACCTAAACCCAAGTCCAACCCAACATCCCCAAATTGATCAAATGCTCAAAATCCTTCAAATTGACCCATCAAATCAATTCAAAATCACTTTAAATCTTTTCTAAACTCTTTACAAAAATCATCTACATCAAATCTCAATCAATTGAGTACAATGTCATGGATAGCCTAACCCAAACCCAACTTCAAGCAAATTTGAGCTAAATTGAACCCATGTACCAAAATTGACCAAGCCATGCCAAATTGATCAACCAAAATCTTCTACAGCCAACTTCTTGACCTTAGTGACCAGGCTAGACTCACCTAACCCATTTTAGAGGAGATATGTACCAATGGTCCCCTAATTTAAGGGATTTCACCTAATTTATGGACTAACTCAAAATATCCTTGCCATCATGCCTTGCCATTAGAACTTAACCATCATTAAGCACCCCCTAGCCTCCCTGAGCCAAGAAATGACTGAACCCTGGCTAGCCACCACCTCAGCTACCAGAAACAGTCAGCCCAAGGGAGCCTCAAATGGTCAAAACCCAAAATTAAACCTCCATGACTTGGCTCACTCTAATTGGATGCTTGTGCCTTTCTTCCCTCCACCTCAGTATGCTTTAACACCCAATTCCCAATCATCAAACTCCCTTGAGCTTCACCAGGCAGCCATGACTTTAAACTGACCTCTCCATGGCCAAAGTAGACAGAGCTTTAAACCTTTGGAAAACTCTGTAAAAATATCACCAGAGCCTCTTGACCAAAGTAAAATATGTTCAGATTTTCGTACCTCTTTTATACTGTTTTTAATGATATTGCACTTTAAAGAAATGTATTTTTGATGTTTTGTTGAAGGAATGATGAATTATGGTCAATGGAGCAAAAAGATGCAAAAAGGACCAAAATGTGGAGAATTACACTAGGGCACCAACGGCGCCATCGACGCCGCCGACGGAGAGCTTTTCCCGAGGCTAAAGGACAAAATCTCCATAAGGCCGCCAATGGCGCCATCGAAGCCGCCGACGGCGGGGTCGACGGGTTTGTGTAAAAGAGGCTCAGGACGGGGGGTGTTAAGTATTGGGAAAGTGTAGAGAGTCTAATTGTGAGGAATTCTTCGAGAGATTGTAAGAGTGGAGGGAAAGTGAGAGATTTCTTCCTCCTTGTCACTTCGAAGAGGAATTCTGTGTGCTGTAAGGAAATGAAGATATTCAGAGGAATTTCGAGGAGTTTGCTTGGGGAGAAATTAGAGATAAGTGTTATTTACTTGTTGTAGTTGTATGACTTTGCTTGTATATATGAATTCCAAGTTTTGTTGTGTCTTCCCCATGAGTTCTGAGTAATTTTCCCTGTTTTTCTCCTTGTCTTGAGATTTGTGAAATGATGATTTGAATTGGTTGAGCCATGAAAATGTTAAAGAAGTTGTGATGATCTTTTCACTTCGATCGTAATTTACTTTCAATCTAGTCAATTGATTTGTTAAAATATGTTGAGATTTATAACTAAAGTGAAGATTACATCCAAGATTCAGGGAGGTCAAAGACCTTGGAAGTTGGGTGCAAATAAATAGGGAAATAAAATTATCGGACGTAGAATTTGAGATTTTAGAGTGACAGACTAAAATCCTCAATTCGGTCATATCTTTTGGGTGCTGAAGTATAGATGTTAACCCTTCAGGCGAGGGGAACGTGGGAGCTCCGAAGTGAGAGTCGATATCATCCCAGCCTAGCCACAAATTCAGTAAAGAAACGTAGGATTAGTCAATGTTTTTTATGTCTGGACCAAAGGGTAAAGAATAGGTATGCTTCTATTTAACACAACACAATTTGAACTGATTCGCTTTATCCATTCACTATAATTTCTTGACAGGGAAAATGATGTTTTCTTATATATTTAACATCACATTAAGAACTTTATTGGTATAATTAGTTACTTAAGAGTTATTAAAAATTACATATTTATTTCAATTGTTTATTAGTGACAGATAAACAATTTAAATTTCATTATTGCGATTAAGTATTGCTTTTCTAAAATCTTAATTCGTACTTCTAATATTACTCCCTGTGGGATCAAAAACTAAGACTCCATTAGAGCCCTATATTACTTGAGTTAATTACTAATTTTATCAATATATGTGAGGACAAATGTTGTGTTCTCCTGTGGTGCTAAAATTTCTGGCTGGTAATGGTCGGGAGCTCACCCATGTTGAAACAACAATAATAAGTCGTGTTCTTGATATGACTAAGAAGGTGTGTTATAACAATTTTTTTAGATAATTTATAAAAAGAAAAAGGTCGATCACCTCTCCAAACTTCTCAATTTCAATCCCCTTGCTCTCAGCCACTCACAGCCACCCCACAGAGCCCAATTCTTCCCTCAAACTTGACACCTCACTGAAATTTGCCACAAAACTAGGACAGATTTCCTCACACCTCTAATGTCGACCAAATTTCAATTAACTATGCCCACGCCATCACCAGAGTGAGAGGCATTGATTCCTCACAAAAGCCCCATCATAGAGAGCCCCTAGCATAGACTTTGATCAACACCTGAAATTGAGCTTGATCGAACTCATAGCTAGATAATTCACCAGGACCTAGCACTTCATCTGGAGGTTTGTTGGATCCAATCAAAGCTACCACAACCATCTGATTGAGGCCTCCCCTCTCAGACAAAGGTATTGAGCCTCAACCCTAAACTGAGCTTATTTTGATTCTTCATGTATAATGGCTTGATTTCATGCTTGATTAATCATATGGATAGATGTGTCTTGAGTAGATAAAGGTCTAGAAATAAACCCCATGTGATTTGGTTGAGTCTAGACGAAGACCTTAAAGTTTTAGAGAGAATGATTCTTGGGTTTGGACACTTGGGGACGATAAAAGAGAGTCGTCCGATCGCACGTTTATTCCATGGACAGTCATGATGGAGCCTGAAGAGAGGATGGAATGACAAGGCGAGCTAATGAGGCGGCTATGTGGTTGGCAACGTTGAATAGCCGAGCGCCGCGTGGAGACTTCAGAGCAGCTGAGGTTGAGGTGGTGTCGCGTGTTTAAATTGAAAAATCATGATTTTTTTGATTTATTTAATTGACCAGAACTTCCAAAATTCATATCTTTTCATAATAAATTTACAAAAATAAATTAAAAATACCCTCTTGCTTAGTGAACAAAGGAGAATAAAGTGGATCAAAAATAAAAATTATTTGAAAACTCTCTGATTTTTTTTGAATTAAATACCCTCTGTGGTATTTCAATTCATTACGATCAAGCATTGCTCACCATGGCTTGAAATTTTTAGGGTTCATTCCTTATGACAGTGACTATGTTCTCTGATTTTTCCAAGGTCAGAGTATCTCTGTGCTTCTAACTCTAATTTTCAAGCTAAGATGGCTATTTTGGCCTATTTTTATGATACAAATTAAAATATCACTTGAAAAATTATGGGATAAATTTTAGTAAGTTTCCTGTGGTTAGAGAAGTCTAGAAAAAATATTATGAGGGTTTGAATAATTTTGTAAATTTCTACAATTAATTAAATGTATATATCTTGTATTAATTTATTTAAATTAAATTTAAATAAAAAAATCAACAAAATCAATTCCACATTGTGCATAAAAATCATATTAACCCACAGTAAAAATTTAAAATTTATTTGATTAAGTTTAAGCACTAAAGTTGATTTTCTAAGAAACATTATATATTTGTACAAAAATAATTAAACTAAATTAAATATAGTTAAGAAAATAGTGAAAAAGGTTTTCTGAGTTCCTTGCGTTTATAAGCACTTAGGAAAGATACAAGTAATTTTTAATAAAATATTTGATTTTTAAGCTTTATTTTGAATTAAAAATGATTAAAAATAGTTAAAAAATTTTATAAATACCAAAAAATATTTTAAAATTTTCCTAATGGTTTCCTGATTACATAGGACTCATTAAAATATTTTTCATAATTTTTCTAAGTTAAATATAATTTTTTTAAAGGCCTTAAAATGAAGTTTCCTTAATTTTTCTCATTAAAAATAATTGTAATAAATAAATTAAAAATGATAAAAATATAAAAAATAAAAAAATCCATCTCTCTAAGTTCTTCGGACTCAGAGAGTTTTAATAAAAATATAAAAAATATTTTTTGTAGATAAAACATATGTTCCATTCAAATTAAATCATAAAAATCTTTAAAAAATTATAAAATAATGATTAAAATTTAATTCAAAAAAAAATCATAGCAATTTGCCTAAGTGTTTTCTCTAACCTAAGGGATCCTCTAATACTTTTCTCATAAACCAAAAACTTTATTTTGATTGCTTAAATAAATTAATTTTGAAAATCCTATTTTCTTAGTTAAAATAATTATTTGAATTAAATATAAATTTGAAAAACCACATTTTGTCTCCTCTAATGTTTTAATTACTCTATGGATAGGGTATTCTAAAATCTCTTAAGTCATTTGAATGATGCTTCATGAGTTATGAGGTGAAGAGCCCCAAGGTTAAAGTGGTCATTTTAGGATTTTGGTTCCTTAATCAAAATTTAGGATTAACCAAAGGGAAAATGGGCAATTTTGTTCTTAATGAATATGTTTGGATGATCGAAACATAATGGGTAAAAATGTAGAAACCAAGTTGCCACCATCCCATGATAAGAATAAAATTACAACATGTTAAATTATCAGAACTTTGAAGTTGATCAAAATCAAATGATTCTCAAGTGATGGGCTTAAACTAAGGAGATGATGTTTTAATTATGATCAAGTCCACAATTAATGATGATCTAACTCCTTTTAATCAGAATCTATGTCACTTAAATTAAATTTCTAAATCTTTGCTAATCCTTCCCTCATTAGATTAAAGGGTTTGGTAGTGATCTAGACTTGATATTTAATTTATTTGATGGGATTTCAAGGATAACATGGTTGATGATCAGCACTACAAGCCTAGCTTTAGTGATGGGTACAAAAGTCCTTAATGAGTGGAACTTGCCTTAGGGGCTTTCACCTACATGACTTTTAAGTGAAATATCAACTGACCAATTAAGTATCCGATCCTCGGGACGATTAAAATGCCAAAGTTCACCGAGAAATGAGGTTATTTTAATTTGACCTAGAATGATTAATAGAACAATATGATATGTTCAAAATAAACTCAAATGTTTCAAGGAATATTTAAAGCTGTTCAGGGTCATTCCCCGAACACTTTAGAATCTCTTGAATATTTTCAAGGACAAATTGAACTTGCTATATCTTGTTCTAAAATCATTCATTAAGATCTTTCAGTACTCCATAAGTCATAGTTTGGAGTCTGTTAGCTACATCTTCATCTACTCTTGTAACTTATTTAAATCTCTGCGAAAATATATACATGTTGCAAAGGCTAATCTATCAGCTGGAATGCCGATAACAGGTACGCTTTTATAGTGTTATTTAATTTATGTCATTTTATTTTCTGCAAATATTATAAATTTCTTGGGTGAGTGCCTTACTTCACTTGAAAAATCAAAAGAGCTTTTTCAAAAATTAATCAACATTTTCAAAATCTAAAATAAACTATTTCAAAGGTAACCATAAACCCTTTGAAATTTCACTGAACTTAAAATGTCCATTTGAATTTACGATAGTCCCTAGGAGGAGGTAACCCACTGTTGCTAATGAAATCTCACCATTTTAAATGGGTTTCACATCTTGTTTAAGCTAAGTAAATTTAAAAGAAAATGGTGATACTGGAACGAGGGAACTATGGGATCCTAACCAGTGTCGCTCTAATCAATTTTAACCCCCCCATAATATTTAAATAACCTTTAGAAACATTTGATTTGATATTATGACCTGACACATTAGAAAACTTAACCTCTGAACCTGATACTTCTCTCAATCTTTACAATTGAACACTTCTAAACCTAAACTCGCCACGAAGAGGAGCTTGAAGCTAGCATTATGAGCAACACGGTCATCTTCAATAGAAAAACATGTCTACACCAGCTAAATAATTCCTTAGAATTAAACAACTGAGTCATAGGACTTTGAGGTTGTCTGCTAAGTGCGACATAAATCATCAACTTTTCTTTAGGTTTTTGTATGGCTCTGTTATCAATATAAGCCCTAACTTGTTTTAGGATTCTGAGGTTGTCGTTTGTCACGACCTAAATCCTCACCTTTTCCCGGTCATTTGTGTGATCGTTTCATATGGATGTAAGTCCTAATTAATAAAATAGGCAAGATGAAACACTTAAATATTTCTCTTCTAAATTGAAACCAAACAATGGGGTAGATTGGGAAGTCAACGAGGTTCTCTTCAAAATCTGTGACATCCCCTAGTTCTTCTTTCTTTGGATTCCAAAAATAAATGTTCCAAATTTGAGTCATTCCTATTTAACACATTTTTTTCTGATCTCATTGAAAAGTTCTATCCTTTGAACTTCTTGAAGATAATATCCCCTGATTCTTATCGAGAGTTTTCTTAGGTGACTTCAAATATCTCAGATGTAATTAACTATAGGGGATTGCCCTTATAGGAAGCTTTTCTGAACCCAACTTAATATAAACCCTATCTGATGTCACACATTTCTTAGTTTATTTGATTGAGCCTCACCGTCAAGCTATGTGTCTATCTTTCGAGATAGATGCATAGCTTAAGGTGTGGTGCTCTCTCATTTAAATTATGAAAGATATGGGATCAGTTTGATTTCATATTTTTCTATATATATATATATATATATATATATACGAGATTTCAATTCCGGCGACCGATAGCTTCCACAAAAACCCACCCATAAAAATTGTTCCAACAACTAGTTATCAGATGGTGGAGTTTAATGTGACCAAACAATCTAAGATGACTCTTGATACACCTAAATTATATAGTATTTTTATACACAATTTTATACCTATTTTAGAGATATTGCGCTTTAATGAAAGTTATTTTTGTGTTTTTCTTGTAGGTACAATCAAATGGATGAAAAATTCTAAAATAAGTGAAAAATGGTCCAATTTAGAGAAAAAATAAAGAAATGTGCAAATTGAACTGGGGCACTTAAGCTCCCAGATTCACGCCTAAGCAACAGGTACCCCGCGCTTAAGCGCCAAAGTTAGTTATTTGAAGAAATACTAATTGGAGTAGAATTTTGAAGAGGTGTTTGAACTAACCCTTGTTAAAAATGTGGGAAATAACCCATGGATACAAAAATTCATTCAAATGGCTTATGAGGAGACAACGACTAGAAGATTCATTGAATGGAGTACCTTTTTGAAGAGACACCAAGGCACCCCTTGGATTTTTATAAGAAAGGACTTAGATTATCCAGGAGAGGGGGCCAGTAACCACCCACCAAAAGTTCACATTACCTCCTCTGCCGCCGTCCAATTTTATTTTATTTTATTTTATTTTGAGTATTAGTTTGTATTGTGAGAGAAGAAAGAGAATTCAAAGGAACTTCAAAATATTTGGTGAAGATAATTTGAGATAAGTGTTTATCTTTGTGACTACACTTGGTTTTTAATTTAGATTTCTTGTTTGTGTGCATGATTTTTTTATTTAAAACTCTTGTGTGGTTGTATTTTCTCCCTTAATTTTGAGAAGTTTTCCTTATCTTTTTCCTTAAAATGATAATTTATTAAATTTTTAAAGAAAGTCGTGTGAAGTATTAGACTTCATTGTTGGAAGAAGTTGTGATGATTCAAGACCTTGTTCTTTATTTACTTCTTGATTTGGCCAAATGTTAATACCTATTGTGAGAATATGTAAGATCCAAGATGGTTTTGTCTCAGTCAACAAATGGTTAGAATCACATATTGATTTCATGTATGAGAATGTAGTTCATGGGGTTGAGTACAAATAAATAAGGAAATATATTTTAAAGGGTGTAGAATTAGAGAACTTTAGAGTGACAGAGTAAAGCCCCCAATTTGATTTATAGTTTTAGGTTTTTATACGAGATGTTAACCCTCAAGTGGAGGGAGATGAAGGAACTCTAGAGTGAGAGCTAGTATCTTTCCTGCCTAGTCGTTCTTCAAGACTATTCAAACTATATATTAACCAATATTCTTTATAGCATCTCTAGTAAGGGTAAAGAATATTATTGCTACTATTTAGCACAACACATTTATTATACTTCCGCAACTAAATTTTCTCATATTTATCACTGATTCATGATAAGGAAAAAGATATTTTACTTATATTGTCTTCATCTTGCAAGTATTTTACTTAATTTAATTAGTTGCTTACTTTATTTTCAAATTAAAAAAAAAAAATTACAAAAAAATTTAAACTTTCATTCTTAATTTAGCATCTTATATTTGAGTAAGAATATAAATTGCTAAGTATTTTGTCATCAAAAACTAATCCTTCCTGTGAGTTTGATATTCGGGACTTAATTAAAAAAGTTCTGTATTACTTGATAACGATACGTATACTTGCATAGTATCCCATATTGAAATATTATAACTGCATTCTTATTTGCTTCATAGTGAAAATTTTACCTAGCCATTGCTTTGGATCAAGTTTTTGGTACTCGTTGCAAATTAAGAATATCTATTAAGGAAAGTAATAGTGTACATCGCATTTTACTCCTATCTATATAGAAAGTTGGGATCAAGTTTCTAGCGTCGTTACCGGGGAAGGAAGGAAAATAACTATTAGTAATTTGCAAAAAATTTCAAAAAGAAGCTTTTGGATAACAAAATTTTTAGTAAGTCTTATTCAAAATTTTAAGATTTATTTTAGGAATATTTTAGTATTATTTTTATATAAAGTTTTTGTTTATGTGTTTTTATTTTTTGTTTTATTTTATTTTATTGTGTTTTATAGTAATGTATGCGTAGGTCAGATTCTGCGGGACTAGTGCCTTACAATTCTGAATTAGAAAGAACTATTAGAAAAATTAAAAAATTAAAAATTATTGAACATTTTCAAGAAATGGAAAAATCAAGATAATCAAATTGTTAAAGAGTTTAGACCATTAAGAATTATGCAAACCCTATGGTAGATAAACTTCATTGTAGTATTCAAAAACCAACTGTAATGGCTAATTCATTTGAGCTTAAACCCGCTATTTTCCAAATAGTATCAAATAATCGGTTTGGGGGAGCACTAATTGAAGATCCAAATTTACATTTTGCCAATTTTTTAAAATTGTGTGCTACATTTAAAAATGATGGTGTATCAGATGATGTTATACGACTTAGATTATTTCCTTTTTCACTGAAGGATAAGGCTAAGATATGGTTACATTCGTTATCACCTGGATCTATCATAACTTGGAGTGATTTAGCACAAAAATCCTTTGCTCCTTTGCTAAATATTTT
>NW_018164865.1:0-13526 GCF_001263595.1 Phalaenopsis equestris | reverse complement strand
CTATACCAGATTGGTTTATACCAGATTAGTTAATAATTCAAACATTTTATAATGGATTATTTGGATCTTTTAGATCTATGATCCATGCCGCTGCTGGTGGTTCATTGATGTCAAAACCATTTAATGACGCTTATGCTTTAATAGAAGAGATGGCTGCCAATAATTTTCAATGGCCTTCGGGGAGGGTAAATCTTAAGAAAGTAGCCAACATTCATGAAACAGATTCATTTGTCATGTTAGCAAATCAAGTTGCTGCAATTTCAAGGAAGTTAGACCAATTTGGAATGAATTTTTCTCAACCAATTTCCATGATTGAACAGAATTCATTAGGCCAAATGGTAGATTCTCAAGCATCATTAGAAACTTTGAATGTCATAAATAACAAGCAGAATAACCCATATTCAAATTATTATAACCCAAGTTGGAAGAACTATCCCAACTTCAATTAGAATAATACTACGGGTGGTAATAATCTGCAATGGGGGTACAATCAAGTAAACCTGTTGGGAAACAGAAACAATCAAGGGAATAGTAATTATAGACCTACTTATCCTCCAGGTTTTAATAGTAATTCATAATTTAAGACGAAGAAGTGGTGTTACAAATGGGAAATCAATTACAACTTGGACAAATAGCAAATTCATTAAGTAATAGATCCTAATGAATACTTCCCAGTAATATAGAAATAAATCCAAAAGACCATAATAAAGAGCAAGTAAAAGCCGTTCAACTTAGAAGTGGAAGAGAATTGGTAAGTAGAGTTCAAAAAGAGATTGAAGTAGAGAGAGAAGAGATTGAATAACTAAAACAGGACGCTCCTAAAGATTTAGAGAGACTTATTTCTCCACTTAAAGTTGATTTGGAAAGACCACCACCTCCATTTCCTCAAGGTTTGACAACAAAGGTTGGATAAGCAATTTTCAAAATTTATGGAAATTTTTAAGAAGCTTACAATTAACATTCCATTTATTGAAGCCTTTGAAAAAATATCAAGCTATGTGAAATTTATGAAGAATATTCTTAACAAAAAAAGAAAGTTTGAAGATAATGGGATTATTTCACTTAGTGAGGAGTGCAATACTATAATTTAGAAGAAACTTCCTAAGAAGCTTAAAGATCCCGATAGCTTTACAATTCCATGTGTAATAGGAGATAGATTTTATGGAAAAGCTTTATGTGATTTAGGAGCAAGCATCAACCTTATTCCATTATCAATATTTAAAAGATTAGGATTAGGAGAAATAACCCCTACTACTGTAACTCTGCAGTTAGCAGATAGATCGATAACATATCCTAAAGGAGTTATAGAAGATGTCCTAGTGAAACTGGATAAGTTTATCTTTCCTATTGATTTCATTGTGCTAGATATGGAGGAAGATAAAGAGATACCTATCATATTGGAAAGACCTTTTCTAGCCACTAAAAGAGCAATGATAGAAGTGCAAAAAGTAGAATTAACTATGCATGTCAATGATCAAAAAATTGCATTTAATATATCTAAATTAATGAAATACCCTGCAAAAGGTAAAGATGATGAATGCTATAGAATGGGATAAGATATTTAAGTGAATGTCAATTCAAAACAACTTATGAAGATAAATCTGAGATGAAAGAGTTAGAACACGAGCAAGAAAAGGAATTAGATCAATATGAAGATTTACATAAAGATTTATATAAGGAAGATTCAAGTTATGTTCAAGAAATTTTTAAAGTCGGAGTTTTAGACATAACAGAAAAAGAAACATCTTTTTGTCCATCGATTGAAAAATCTCCTGAGTTTGAGTTGAATTTGCTTCCTGAACATTTGAAGTATGTCTTTTTAGGTGATTCATCTACATTACCTATTATAATTTCCTCGAAATTAACTACTGAAGAATAAGATAATTTGATGAAAATTTTAAAGAATTATAAAAAAGTTTTTGGATGGACAATTGCTGATATAAAAGGAATTAATCATTCAATTTGTGTGCATAGAATTCATATGGACGAGAACTATAAACCCAAGGTTGATCCTAAAAGGAGATTGAATCCTATTACGGAAGAATTTGTTAAGAAAGAAATTTTAAAGTGGTTAGATGATGGAATTATCTACCATATTTCAGATAGTGCATGAGTTAGTCCAATTCACTACTTTCCTAAGAAAGGAGTTTCCTAAGAAAGGAGGACTTTCCTAAGAAAGGAGGAGTGACTGTGACTTTGAATGAATATAATGAGTTAATACTAATAAGACAAGTTGCAGGATGGAAAATATGCATTGATTATAGGAAACTAAATCTAGCCACAAGAAAAGATCATTTCCCACTACCCTTTCAAGATCAGATATTGGATAGACTAGCTGGGCATAAATACTTTTATTTTCTGGATGGATATACCGGTTATCACAAAATACAAATAGCTCCTGAGGATCAAGAAAAAATGATTTTTACCAGTCCTTATGGTACATTTGCTTTTAGAAGAATGTCCTTTGGTTTATGCAATGCACCTGCTACATTTCAAAGATATATGATGGCTATTTTTTGTGATTTAATTGAAAAAGGAATTGATGTTCTTATGGATGATTTTTTAGTGTTTCAAATTTCATTTGACTCATGTATAAAACATCTATTAAAAGTTCTTAAGCGCTGTGAAGAAACAAATTTAGTCCTTAATTGGGAAAAATGCAAATTTATGGTAGCAGGAAGAATTGTATTAGGTCATCAGTTTTGAGACATCAAATTTCAGAAAATGGTATGAAAGTAGACCCTGCAAAAATTCAAGTGATCGTTAATTTACCTTACCCAACAAGTGTAAAAGAAATTAAGAGTTTTTTAGGACATGTTGGATTCTACAGGAGATATATTAAAGACTTTTCAAAAATTGCTAAGTCTTTGTACCATTTACTTGAAAAAGATGTAATTTTTAATTTTGATGATAAGTGCCTAAAAGCTTTTGAATTATTAAAAGAAAAATTAGTCACTTCACCAATTGTTATTGCACCAGATTGGAAAAAACCTTTTAAATTGTTGTATGATGCTAGTGATTATACTATTGGAGCTATTTTAGGACAAAAACATGATAAGATTTTTCAAAGTTATCTACTATGCTAGTAGAACTCTTAATGAAGCTCAAATCAATTATACAACAACTGAGAAAGAGTTATCAGTTGTAGTATATGATTTTAATAAATTTAGATCATAATTAATTGGAAGTAAATGTATTGTGTATATAAATCATTCTGTTATTAAGTATTTAATGAAAAAGAATTATGCAAAACCTAGATTAATATGATGAGTTCTTCTTTTGCAAGAATTTGAGTTTCAAATAGTAGATAAGAAAGGATCTAAGAATCAAATTACTGATCAATAGTCCAGGCTTGAATTAGAAAAACCACTCTATTTTGAAAAAGAGATTAATGAATATTTTCCAGATGAAAAATTGTTCAATATTAATGAGGGGCGTGTTCCATGGTATGCAGACATTGTGAACTTCATTATTAGTGATATTATACCCTATGGAATGACATACCAATAAAAGAGGAATTTTTTTTCTGAAGCTAAGACTTATTAATGAGATGACCCATTTTTATATAAACAAGAGAATGATCTTATTATTCGATGATGTGCGCCTTTAGAAAAAAACTTATGAAATTATCCAAAAATTTAATACTTCTGATTTTGGGGAACATTTTGTTATTGATAAAATAACATACAAAATTTTACAATCTAGATTTTATTAGCCTACAATCTTTAGAGAAGTTAATGCTTATATCAAAACTTGTGATCAATGTGCCCTCAATTATGTGATAGAAGTTGAGATATTTGATGTTTGGGGATTAGTTTTCATGGGACCATTTATACCATCTTTCAAAAATTTATATATATTATTAGCAGTAGATTATGTATCCAAATGAATAGAAGCTATTGCTTTACCTCGATGTGATGCTCAAAGTGTTGCAAAGTTCTTAAGAATGAATATATTTTGTGGATTTGGGATGCCGAGATTGATCATAACTGACGAGGGAAGTCATTTCAAAAATGCAATAATAGAGAAATTATTCAAAAAATATCATATTAATCGCAAAATTGTTATTACTTATCATCCTCAGATAAGTGGTTTGACTGAATTATGCAATCATGAAATTAAAAGAATATTAGCAAAATCTGTAAATCCAACTAAAATGGATTGGTCAGCTAAACTTGACTATGCTTTGTGGGCTTATAAGACTGCATACAGAACTCCTATAGGAATAACCCCATACAGGCTAATATTTCGAAAAGCATGTCACTTACCAGTTGAACTTGAGCATAAAGCATATTGGGCGATTATAGAATTTCATTATAATTTGAAAGATACTACTGCGAAAAGATTATTGCAAGTAAATGAGCTTACAGAAATAAGGAATGAATCTTATGAAATTGCTAAATTTACAAAGAAAAGATGAAGAAATGCAATAATCAAAGGATTCTGACTAAAAATTTATAGCCAGGGCAACAATTTTTGCGTTATAATGCAAGGTTAAGATTATTTCCAGGCAAACTTAAGTCCAGGTGGATAGGCCCATTTGTTCAATTATTGTGATGAAATTTTATCTTTTTGGAGATGTGGATATTAAAGATCCTAAGGCTGATAAAATATTTAAAGTTAATGGACATAGATTGAAACCTTATTTGAAACCTTACTTTTTAGGTGACCAACTTAAATTAAATGATTTTTCTGATGTTGGGTCAACCAGAATAAGCATTAGTTATGTCAGACTGACGATGTAAAACCAAGCGCTATGGGGGAGGCACCTCATATTTATCTATGTATTTGTTTTTAATGTTATGTTGTTGTGTGTGATTTAGAAAATTCTAGTAGTATTTTGATTTTATACCAAGTTAGTAATAATTTTAAGACCTTTAAAGATGAATTAGACATGTTAGAATGAATGTTTAGGCGTTAAGTTGACCTGTGCTAAATTGAGCACTGACGGTTAAGTGCCAAGATCTGACGCTTAAGTGTGACAGTTAAAAAAACATGTACGAATTTTGATTTCTAGAAGTTCTAAACTGCAAATTGGTTGGCTTGAATGTGTAAGAGCAGTTCTAAGACATGCCTATGAGTTATGGGGGAGATTTATGCCTATAAATAAAGGGGGTATGAGTAGAAATCTCACCACACCTTCATTTAACCCTAAATTCTAAGTGAAAAAGAGTGAATCTTGGAAAAATATCATCTTGCGAGAGTGATTTGAAGAAGGAGGAAGTAATGAGAAAGAAGTTTATTATTTAGAGTGCGCAAGAGATGTATAACGGTTTTCTAGCCGTTAGTATTGAAGGAATAGCGGAGAAGATCACTAAGATTGAGGCTAACGTGGCTTCAATTGAAGCAAAAGTGATTGAAGTTAAGGCACATCTGGATCATATGGGATGGCAACTAAAGATGCAGTTTAGCCATGCAAGTTTTATTGAAGAAAGAGACAAGGCCATGTATCTAAAGAACAAATGGATTGAAGAAGATTCAACCAGAGTTATTAAACATTGTCTGTTCTTTCAGATATACGTTCCAAATGCTGAACGAGAAACTAATGATAGGCCAAAATTTGTTTCATCAACTAGAGAATGGAATTAAGTTCGTGATTAAGCTCTTTGTTCAGTGTTTTGAGTGCTTAATATTGTTTGCTAATGTTAAGAGTGTTTTATAGTGTTTTTATGTGTTAAGTTTGTTTAGAGTCTATTTTAGGAATTTTCTCTTCCAAGACTATTTGGATTGAGAATTTATGTATTTAAAAATGTTTGTAATTGTTTGTGAATGAATGTAAATGTTTTGTTTATGAAAAATTTTGTGTATTTAGTAATGAATTGAATTAGCTTAAATTGATGAAATTTTGAGTTAGAAGAAAGCAAGAGGGAAGAAAATAGTATATAGAATGTTTTTAAGAGCATAGAGGGTTGGCTGACATAGGCTAGAGTGCATTTCACTTAAATGGCAAAAATCAAAAATTGTGCACTGGCGCCTAAGCGCCAAATCCCGGGCTTAAGCGCTGACTAAACTGATAGACTGGAGCCTAAGCGCCAAACCATTTGTGCTTAAGTGTCGGTTCACGAAAATTGGTTCGCATACGGTTTTCAGTGGTCTCCATTTTTTTCCCCAACTTCATCTTCTACCTTCGGTTTTTCTTGATTTCTATTCTAGGGCTTTATCTTCTTTTAATATTTTTTTGTGGATTCAAGGATTCAAGCCAAATTTGTTAGATTTTATCTTCTTGAGGTAAGGGCTTCACTTACATGCAAAAATTTGTGATTTTCACCATGTATTTTGAGCACATTCATACTCTACCTGAAATCACTATTCATGGTTAAAATGTTGGAAAATTTGATGGAAAATGCATAGATTTCTTAGTTTAAGCTTTTAAGCGTTGTGTTTTATGATTTGGAGTTGATTGTGGAATTTATTTTAAAGTTTATACAATTTTTAGAAAATGGCACCAAGAATGAAGAGAAGCAAAGGAGATATTTGAGTATTTTTTTTAGTTCGGGAGCTCAGGATCGGTACAGTGATGTTTTACACACAAGGAAACTGATTGTTGAACGATGTTTCAAAAGTCTAGGAGGAGCCTTTGAGGAGTTGATTATTAGCCGTCAGTGGGAGCGGTTTTGTTATTTTTTTATTATCGTCGTGATCTCTGTTGTATAAGAGTTCTATGAGAACCTCTCGGAGGCTATGAAGGAGTCATAGTTTGGGGGAAGACATTATACTTTTCTCCTGAGGTAATTAATCAGTTTTATCATATGCCTCCTAGTACTTTGTGTTTTTATGCAAACTATAGTCCTACTAAGGAGGAGTTAGATGAGATTATATCATTTTTAACTGATGGGAGAGGATTATGGAAGATTACAAATGAAAGAAGAGTGAATTTTTCTGCCTCGAAGTTGGATGCCAATGCGAAGGCATGGCATTATTTTATTTTTGCTCATCTTTTTCCTACAAATCATCTGAGTGAAGTGACTCGAGAGAGAGCAACCTTGAATTATTGTATTCAACAGTCCAACTCGATTGATATTGGAGGATTGATTTGTGGAGTTATTACCAGTTCTGTTCTACTATCGCAGGTTTGGGATTTGCATCATTGATCTTTTCGTTATGTGAGCAGACCGGTGTTAGATATGATAGCTGGGAGGAGATCGTACAGCCACTAAAGCTCATTAATAGTGTAAATGTGAAGACTTATTCACATCATTCTCTTTTTGGTTGGAAGGGTGGATTCTCCAGTAGTTCTGTTGCCTCTACTTCATGAGCCTCTACTTCTCATGCTTCTACATCACAAGGTCAGAGTTGTGGTTCTGATACTCAGTCACAGCTTATGGAAAGAATATTGAATAATGTTATTTATACCAGTGAAAAAGTGGCAAATTTAGAGCATTTTGCTAAGCATAAGGATGGGTATATGAAAAGAAGAAGTAGTTATGACGACGAGTACAACACAGCTCATCTCAATAGAGGTAACCGAGATGTAGTATTTCCTCAGTACCCTAGATATCCACCGTATGAGCCTACTTTTGTTTGGTGAAGTGATGATAGTGATGAGGAAGATGATGCTTAGTTGGATTTGTAGTTCTATTTTATGTTTTATGTTATTTTTTGTTTATGTATTGTTATGAACTTTTGATGGTACAGATATTTTGTACTTTGTTCTTTACAGTTGAGATTGTTAGTTTTAGTTGTTGTGTTTTGTTTAGTACACCTGCTATAATGCATCTGGATTTTTGTATGTAGTTAGTACGTTTGAGTGGTAGTAATTGTGTTGTTTTGTTGTATTTAGTTAGTGTTTGATGAACTTAATTCTGAAATCTTAGAAATGTTTAGAATTTAGCTAACTTGTTACTTAAAAGTGCATGTTTAAAATTTTTAATTTACTACCATTTATTTTTCTTAATAATGTAATTATGTTTGTTTGTTAGTGTGTTTATTTGTTTTTCAGTTATACTCCCTGCATAAAAGTGTAATGAATCTCTATATGTTAAGAATTAAAATTTGATCAATTTAATTTTTTTGCTCCTGTTTTTAATTTTTTTGTACTTGCATATTTATGATATAAAAATTCCTGCAAGCATGTTATAGTTAGTTTTCATTATTGCTTTTATATATGATGCTAAAATGTTTGATTTCTATAAAAAAAAATTAAGTTTGGGGGGATGAAAAATTTTAAAGAAACTTAAAAGTTTATTTGTTCTCAATTGTATTTTAAATAAACTTGATTTTAATTTGAAAAATGATTATGTATATGAAGTTATATTAGGGAAGTAAAATTTTGATTTTAGTAATAAGTAAGAAAATTTAGCTAAAATTTATAGTAATAAAGAAAAACTTAAAGTTAAAAATTTTTAGTGAAGAAAATGCTAAATATAGTGTAACTATTTTTAGTTAGAAAAATTGTATTTTTAAAAAATTTAGAAATTTAGACTTTTATTTTTTATGCTTAATTTTTTTTATTAAAAATACTTTTCAAAACTATTATTATATTTATAAGTAAAAGATTTATATCAGGGCTTTGCTTTAGGAAACTAGAAGTGGAATTCAAAATTATAGCAATCCTTTCCTGAAAATGAAAAGAAAAAGAAAGAGAAAAAGAAAAAAAATAAGAAAAGGGAGGAGAGGCTTGAGGATTAGTGTCTAATCAAAAATTAGTTCCACATTTGATCTTTTTAAATTATAAGATTTGAGAAACTCTTAAGCTTAAAAATATAACATGGTGAGTAAAATTAGTCTTAATAAAAATTTATAAGTAGAGATAATAAAAGACCTAAATTATATATTTAGAAAATTTACAAAATTTTTGAATTAGATGAGAACTCTTATTTTCATATTTCTTAACATTAAAAATTTCTAAACTTTAAGTTTGTATCATTTACTAATATTTTTTTCTAAGTTGGACTACTTTATTTCTAAATCTAAATTTTAGTAACTTCTAAAAAAACTGATGACATTATCTACTTATGTTGGTTTTTAAAGATTGAAAGGTCACTTAAGGACAAGTAACATCTTAAGTTTGGGAGATTTTGATCTATTGTTTTTATACACATTTTTACACCTATTTTTTAGATATTGTGTTTTAATGCAAGGTATTTTTGTGTTTTTCTTGTAGGTACAATAAAATGGATGGAAAATACTACAGGATTTAAAAATGGTCAAATTTGGAGCAAAAATGAAAAAAAAATGTGCAAAATGAACTGGGCGCCTAAGCGCCCAGATCCGCGCCTAAGCGCTAGGTATCCCGCGCTTAAGCACCAAAGTTAGTTATTTGAAGCAATATTAATTGGAGCGGAATTTTAAAGAGGTGTTTGAAGCAACACTTGATCAAACCTTAGAAATAGCCCATGGACACGAAAATTCATTCAATTTACTTGTGAGGAGAAAACTTCTAAAAGATTCATTGAATGGAGACATCTTTTTTAAGAAACACCAAGGCACCCCTTGGATTTGTATAAGAAAAAACTTAGATTATCCAAGAGAGGGGGTCAGCAACCACCCACCAAAAGTTCACATTACCGCTGCCACCGGCCACCTTTATTTTATTTTATTTTATTTTGAGTATTAGTTTGTATTGTTAGAGAAGAAAGAGAATTCAATGGAACTTTAAGTCATTTGGTGGAGATAATTTGATATAAGTGTTTATCTCTGTGAATACACTTAGTTTTTAATTTAGATTTCTTGTTTGTGTGCATGATTTCTACTTTTAAACTCTTGTGTGGTTGTATTTTTTTCCATAAATTATGAGTATTTTTCTTTATCTTTTTTCTTAAAATGATAAGTGATTAAATGTTTAAAGGAAGTTGTGTGAAGTATTAGACTTCAATGTTGGAAGAAGTTGTGATGATCCAAGATCTTACACTTCACTTACTTCTTGATTTGCCCAATTAAGATGTTAATACCTATTGTGAGAACATGTAAGATCTGAGTTGGTTTTGTCTCAGACAATAAATGGTTGGAATCATATATTGATTTCATGAATGAGAATGTAATTCAAGGGGTTGAGTGTAAATAAATAGGGAAATATATTTTAAATGGTATAGAATTAGAGGAATTTAGAGTGACAGAATAAAGTGCCTAATTAGATTTATAGTTTTAGGTTTTGATACGAGATGTTAGGCCCCAGGTGGAGGAAGAAGAGGGAACTCTAGAGTGAGAGCTAGTATCTTTCCTGCCTAGCCGTTCTTCAAGGCTATTCAAACTATAGATTAACCAATGTTCTTTACAATATCTCTAGTAAAGGTAAAGAATATTATTGCTCCTATTTAGCACAACACATTTAGTATACTTCCACAACTAAATTTCTATATTTATCACTGATTCATGATAATTTTTACTTATATTGCCTTAAGATTTTAGTTATGTTAACTAGTTGTTTACTTTATTTTCAAATTAAACAAAAATTACAAAAAGAATCGAACTTTCATTCCTAATTTAGCATCTTATGTTTGAGCAAGAATATAAATTGCTAAGTACTTTTTCAACTAAAACTAATCATTCCTGTGAGTTCAATATTCGGGATTAAATCAGAAAAGTTCTATATTACTTGATAACGGTATGTATACTTGCGTAGTATACCATATTGAAATATTACTTGATAACAATACGTATACTTGCGTAGTATACCATATTGAAATATTATAACTGCATTCTTATTTGTTTCATAGTGAAAATTTTATCTAGTCTTTGCATTGGATCAAGTTTTTGACAGTCGTTGCAAATTAAGAATATCTATTAAGGAAATTAATCGTATACATCGCATTTTACTTCTAGCATTTTACTTCTATTTATATATTTTACTTCTATTTATATAGAAAGTCGGGATCAACTCTTGTCCCCCATAGGAGCTACACTAACCCTTTCACGGTTTTATTATCTCACATTTTATCTCTAAGTGTAAAGCCACTCATCCACCTAGGCATTGTCATCTAGGAAACACTTAACTTAATTTTATGCTTATTTTTTAAGGGCCAACATTCTATTCCATAGAGCATTGTAGGTCTCACCAACATCTTATAAAATTTTCCTTTCAGTCTAACCAATACTTTTCTATCACACAATAGACCCGAAACATTCCTCCACTTCAACCAACCAAAATGAATTCTACTAATAACATCCCCTTTTGCATCACCATCATTTAGAGCACTAGACCCAAGATATCTAAAGCATTCGCACGTTAGATATATCCACAAGAAGGATATCGACGGCTAAAAGTATACACCAATGTACATCCTCATGTAAAATTTCAGTAAGATCATCCAATCATACCTTTGATCGTCGGAGCAGGCGAGTTGTCGAAGCTATGGTCGTCAAGGCGCTGGAGTTGCCGGGAGAGGTGAGGGGAGAGTTAAGCACTAGGGGGAGGGACAGATCGATAGGGATCAGAGATTAAGGCAAGTTCAAGGGCATAGCGAATTTCGACTGTATAAGAGATTCTTTCCAACAAATTACAAACGGCTTCAACTCCAAAGTTTATTAACGTTAATACCGACGACATCGATCGTCGGTTACTAAAAAAGCTCGACGGTTAACGCTCCGCCAAATTGCTACTTCGTAAATAACTAACGACAAATGATTGTAGGTTATTATGTACTTATAAGTTATGGTGAAATGTGTCAGCAATAATAAAAACCCGTCGGAAACTATTCTTCTGTTCATAGACGACGGTGTTTCCTGTTGTTATGACGTCAGAAATAACTAAACACATAAGTCATTGTAAAACCATCAAAAAATATGACATTTTTACGGAGGAAAATTTAAGCCGTTGGTTATAGAGTTTCTTTTATTGTGTAGGCTTCTGACACAAAAACATTATAAAAATAAATATTAAATTTTAGGTATTAAATATGTAAATACATAAGAATTGTGTGGTCTGCATGTAAATACCCAATGAATAAAAGATAAAATTCAACATATTAAAAACATTATTTCTATTTCTTTTTAGAAAAAATGAAAAAAAAAAACATTTGACTGAAGGAGGCGTGTCATTCAAATGAAATGAACCAGATGTAAATATATATAACTTCCAAAAAAAAAAAAAAACTTCTAGAAACACAAATATCTTTGAATTTTTGCCAGCCTGATTATTGTTATAATTCACGGTTGATGCATTATAAAAAAGACTTTAAAGGTTAGTCAGCAATTGAAATTTATTCAGATAATATGTTCGAGGTGCGCATGGCCTGCCATCAGCATGCAATCAGCAGGCAATATTATAAACGAGAGGGTATATGGAAAACCGAGATAAGAGCAGGTATTACGTAGTGAATTCAGTTATTTCTTTGTGGCTTCTTGGTGAGCTCAGCCTGATCTCAGTCTACTCTCCTCCCGCATGTACGTGTATGGTGCCAACTAACGTAACTACTAACAGCTCAGGCCGTCAGATTACATCACACTTCTATAAACAGAGATCTCCTTCTCCATCTGGCAATCGGAAGCGCTGGCTTTTGATAATGCCAGTATCTCCTTCCGAACGAGTGGCTTATGTTGATTCTTCGGTACTCATGAATAAGTAAATACTTCTTTCAGACGAATATTTTATCAGTCGGGAGGAAATGAAAATTCAGCTTGACATCTTCGGATGCTTTATGGCTAAGAAATTGTATTTATGTAAGGAAAAATATTATATGTGAAACCGGACGTAGAATTACGTAAGGATGTCAATCTCAAACTCGGACGCATATCCGAGATATAAAAAATATTCTTATAAATAAATATTAGAGAAGTTCGGCCCGACACGTCTAGAATTAGGGTTTGGCACGAGATCAAAAATAACGCAACACAAATTTTAAAACAATTACAAAAAAGCTTTTTAATATTTAGGGTTTAGGTTTGAAAGATATTCCAATTTACCTAACTAAAGTAGAAGAAAAACAAAAAAATTGGAAGATGAATAAACCATAACGATAGAGAACAAGCAGAGTGCTAAGCTGATAGAGTCGGAGATCATCTCACTTTCTCTTTATAGTGATATATCATCAACTTGAACTCAAGAATACGTTTTGAATAGAGTTTCGTTGATATACTTAATTTATAAGATTGTGCACTAACAAGCTTTTATTTTTATTTGTAGTTGTTTACGACACATAACATTTTGTATTTCATAAAGTAAGACCATGCTGTTCTAGTTACAATACATTTGTTGAGTTTTTGCTGACAAAATGGATGAATAAAGTCATATTTTTACAGACCCAATTAGCTGGATTGGTTGAAGTCTGCTTTAGGAAGCTAAGACTTTGAATTTGAAGTGTTTTACTACATTTAGTGCACAACATGTTGTACAGTATGACTATGTTGTATTGGTTATACAGCATTTTTTGAGTTAAAATATTTCCTTACACTATGTAACATTTTTAGTACAACCATATTGTCTTAGTTGTACTCATGCATATTTTGAGTTTGTGCATGATATATAAGAGTAACTCCATATTCTTACTTGATCAATTTATTAGAGCATATAAAGTCTGCTTTATAATTAAGCTTTATGTTTTAATTCAGAGTGTTTTTTTTGCATGTCACATATAACATTTTCTAGAGTA
>NW_018164864.1:274935-290966 GCF_001263595.1 Phalaenopsis equestris | reverse complement strand
TGTGGCATCTAGGGTTCGGTTTGGTTCTGGCATCTCAGGCGATTTTGAGCTCTCTTTCCTCTTCAATGGTTGGTGAGATCTCTCCTTCTTTCGGATTTTCTTTATGCACTTGGTTTTTTCGCTATGCCGCCTTCCTCTCGTTCTTTTATCGACGTGATTTTAGAGGGAGGCGATGCTTCTTCTGGCTCGTCTATTTCTTACATGTTCCCGCAAAGTTTTCATGACTCTATAAATGTTGGTGGAGATTATTCATTTGTTAAGAAGCTTGGGAAAAAAATGTTAAATTGGCAATGTTTATCTCCAAAGTTGAATCAAGCATTTTGGTCTTCTCTTGCCGTTTTGCTTTGGTAGGAAAGTTTTCTTTTGAGATTCCTAAATTAGAACTTATTAGGAAAGAGTTTGATTTGCTTAAGTTAAAGTTCTGGTGGAAAGTAGGCATGTTGGATGGTAGAAACATTTTGATACAGTTAGCCAATGATGAGGATTATATGATGTTGTTTGCGAAAAGATCACTGAAAATAAAAAGTCATATTATGAAAATCCTTAAATGGTCAGTTAACTTTGATCCGAAAGCTGAATTGTCATTTTCGCCTGTTTGGATTCATTTTCCTGGACTGAAATTACATTTATTCAATCACGAAGTTTTGTTTTCTCTTGCTACTGCATATGGGAAACCATTAAAAATGGATAGTGCTACTTTCAATATTACTAGACCCTTTGAGGCACATGTTTAAGTGGAAAGGGATATCACTTAGCCTTTTTATGATGAGATCTGGATTGGATCTCAGCATCAGGGATATTGGCAACCTGTTGAAACATGGAGTCATTCCCCTTGTTGCACCAACTGTTCAATGTTTGGCCATCACATCTCTCATTGTCATCGTTTAAACCCTCAAATTAAAGATTCTTTTGTCAACAAACCTCCTCCTCCTAACATTAATACAGAAACACCTAATCCTCTAGTTATCAATGAGCATGACATGGAGGATGATAGGCCTTGGCCTATTATTGAACCAACTATGGAGGCTCCTTTTACTAATAATGATATGCAAATGTAGGGTCAGCTTAATGAGCAAGAGAACAATCGTAATACTTATGAATCCGTTCCACCTGATTTTACTGTTAATAGTATCTTCCTATTACGCATACAATTTCTAATCTCAATAGGTACAACATGGCTGAAAAGCAGGAGCAACATAATGAACAAGTTCCACTTCCATCAGTACCAGTGGAAAAACCTCACATGACTTTCTTCAAGAGGCCCATGGGAAACACAATGAACAATTTCCGCTTCCATCCATATCTGTGGAAATCTCTTTTGATCCTCTTCAAGATGCCCAAAATTCTTTGGAGGGTGAGTGGCAGATTCAGAAGCATGCTAAAAAGAAAGCAAAAAGGAAGAATGAACTCTCAAGTTTAAATCTTGGCAATATTATTCAGGAAGGTATTTATTATTCTGATGGTGAACAATTAGGCAACCCTTCTAGGTCTTCTAGGAGGGTTGGCTTAAGACATAATGTTTAACATTATGATTTGGAATATTAGAGGAGTGGCGGACCCTTCCTCCCTTAATAGACTTAAATATCTTTGTAGGGTTCATAAAGTTCTTATTTTTGCCCTTTTGGAACCTCTTGTTCATGTTAATAGACACAAGATTTTGAATACATTTAAAGGATTTCAGTCTCATTGCAATAAAAATAACAAGATTTGGGTTTTTGGGAAACACAAAATCACTTTATCTATTATCCAAGATGAGGAGCAATTTGTTTTAACTCATTTTTAGATGGAGCAATTTCTTGGGTGGCGCACATTTGTTTATGCCAGCTCTCTTTTGCCTGACAAATATTTACTTTGGAGGAAACTTGAGATTTTGGGTACTTCTATCTGTGAAAACTTTTTTGTTGGAAAAGATTTTAACATGATTATGAAACCGTCTAAGAAAAAAGGTGGTGGTAGAGTTGATCATTCACTTCTTAATCACTTTTGTAACTCTATTGCGGTAGCAGGTATGTTTGATCTTGGTTATTCTGGATCTCCTTTCACGTGGAGGAGAGGATTTCTTAAAAAAAGGCTTGATCATTTCTTGGCTAACTCGGCTTTTCTTAATTACTTCATGATTTCCAAAGTCCAGCATTTAGACTATGCTTCCTCTGATCATAATCCTATTCTCCTTACTCTTACTTTTCTTGATAAGCTTGCTATATCTAGATTTAAATTTCTTTACATTTAGACCTCTCGTGATACTTTCTTAAGTATAGTGCAACAGGTTTGAAATTATGATGGTGGTGGTACTCCTTGGTTCATACTTTGGCAATTGCATAAAAAATTGGCGGCTCATCTCCGTAAGTGGAACCACCAGATTTTTGGTAATGTTCATAATAAAGTTCTGGAGGCTTAAAAAGTGGTTGATCAATTAGAGACTATGGATATCTGCACTCCTGACATGGTGGATTATACTGCCCGTGCCCATTTAACTTTATTAGAAACTATAAATTTGGAGGAAACTCTTCTTCAATAAAAAGCAAATGATCTTCATTTTACTACTGGGGATAGAAACACAAATTATTTCCATGCAACTCTTAAACATAGAAGGAACATGAATAACATTTTAAAAATCAAGAATGTCGAAGGTCAAACATTAACTGATTTGGTTGATATTGGCAATAGTGTCGTGCATTATTTCATAGAACTTTATCAACATACCCCTTTTGTCAACTCGGTTGACTCTAATTTTTTTGTTGATGAATTTGATTACATTAATCATCTCTCTTTAGCCCATGTTCCAGATGATAAGGAAATTCTATCTACTTTCAAGTCCACTAGTTCCAACAAGTCCCCTGGACCTGATGATTTTTCCTCTTCCTTTTATGTTACTTGTCGTGACATAATAAAGAAGGAGGTTGTTAATGGTATACAAAGTTTCTTTATAGGGTGGCTGATCCTGCTAAATATTTCAGCTCTGCCTTGATTATTCTTATTCCTAATGGAAATGACAAAATTACTTGGGATAACTTTTGCCCTATCTCTCTCACCACTGTCATCTCAATGGTTTTAAGTAAGATTATTATTAACATGTTGCAACCTCACCTCTCACACTTCATATCTCCTCAACAATCGGCTTTTATAAAATGAAGAGAAATTACAAATAATATCTTGCTTGCTTAGAAATTGATTGAAGACTTTGATAAGAAATGTAGAAGGGGAAATATGGTTTTCAAACTTAAAATCAAGAAAAAATTTGATACTTTTAGTTAGTACTTCATTCTTAGCATTCTTCAAGCTAAAGGTTTCCAAAGTGATTTTTTCTTGCTTATTAAAAGGTGGTTAGCCAATAACCGCTACAGTGTTCTAGTTAATGGTCAAACATATGGCTATTTTTTTGCCCATAGAGGTATCAAACAAGGAGATCCTCTATCCCATACCATCTTTATTATTGCTTTTGATTTATTCTCAAGGCTCATTAACAATTTGCATCTGAATCACCCTCACTTTCAATACTCTCAAATCACGTATTGTGATTAGCCACCTATCTTATGTTGATGACGTTATATTATTCTCTAATGCTAGTAAGCCTTCTATTAAAGCAACAATGGCTCTGCTTAAGGATTTTCAGGATGCTTCTAGCCTTCAGTTTAACTTGGATAAATGCTCTATTTACTTTTGTAACAAGGTTAATCATAATCTTGAAACTTGGGCTTCTGATTATATTGGTTTTAAAATAGCTACCTGTGAAGTACCTTGGGGTGAAATTGCTAATGGGGAGAAAGAAACAAACTCAAATGGATGATGTTGTGGACAAAGTCAAATCCAATATTAATGATTCAAGAAATAATGATTCGAGAAATACTTTTTTGTCTAATGGAGGTAGACTCACTCTTCTCAGAAGTGTCTTATGATGCAGGTGCTTAAAATTAAGAAGAGCATTCATAAAACTCTTGAGGTTCTTTTTAACAAGTTTCTTTGTAGAGGCAACGAATCTTCTAAGTTTTGGGCTAACTGGAATAAGAGTTGTAAGACATGTGCCTTTGGGGATCTTGGGTTTAAAACCCTTTAACATATTATTGACATAAATATGTGCAAGCTTTGGTACAAATTTAGAGCCTGAAATTCCTTATGGTCCCAATATATGCATCACAAATACTGCACATATAGTCACCCTTCTATTATCACTTGGAAAAAAGGTGATTCTAAAATCTGGAAGGCCATCACTTTTGCTCGTAATGTTGCTTCTCAATTCATCTTTTGGGATGTGGGAGATAGGAAAATTTCTTTTTGGAATGATCGTTGGGGAACTTCTCTGTTTTCAACTTTGCCTCACTCTACTTCTGAGGAAGATCTTGTTTTGGAGTGCTGGAATGATGGGAGCTAGAACATTCTTAATTTGTGGTCTTTAATGGGAGAGGTTGCCCCCTCTATTGCTAATTTCTTGATTAATGTTGAATCTAAAGACGTCCATATGTGGAAATTTTGCTCTAGAGTTTCCATCACTAAAATGATTTACTCTCATTTATATTACTATCCTCAGTGGCTTTGGAGTAAGTATATTTGGCACAAATTTCTCTCCCCTTCTATCTCTTTCTTTCTTTGGAGATTATTTCATAACTTCCTCCCTCTTTATGACATCCTTAAAATGAAGGGTTTGAAAATTGTTTCCTTTTGCTATATTTGCAAGAAAGAGGCTGAATCATCTAACCATCTTTTTTATGATTGTACTTTTGCTAGAGATGTTTGGCATAGACTGGGGTGCTATATTGGCATTCGGTGGCCTCCAAATTTGTGTCTTAAGCGTATTCTTGCAATTTGAAAACATTCTGAGCATTCTTAAAACAAACTTTCCTACTTTCCCATTATTGTTCATTGGTTCATTTGGGTGGCTAGAAATAGCCATAGGTATGAAGACTCTCCTCACACACCTAACACTATTGTTTCTCTTATTGTGGCTAATTTTATCAAAGGAGCTAAAGCTACTGGTGGTGCTTATAATTTGCTTCAACCTGGCAATGGTAGGAGACCAATTTTGATAAATTGGAGACCACCTTTCCATGGTTGGACCAAAGTAAATATTGATGGCAGCTTTAATTGTGAAGCTGCAGAGATTGGTGGCTTGTTCCAAGATTTAAATGAGCAATGCCTTGTTTACTTTGCTTCCCCCTGCATTACTTCGTCTCCTCTAGAAATTGAAACAACGGCTGTTCTGGCACCTATGCATGTGACAATTTCTTTTGATTTTTAAATATTGTCTTGGAAATTGATTCTCAACTTTTGTTTCACACTTTAACGGGTAAATTACAACCCCTCTAGAATCTTATAATTTTGCTGAATTAGATTAATAATTTGATGGTCACTTCTCATATTACTATTTAATATTCTTTTATACATAGAGATGGTAACGCTCCTATGGATTAGTTGGCTAAGAAAGGACATTTTGGTATTATCATTGGAGTCACTCCTCCACCCCCTCTTTATAAAATAATTCATGGTGATTTGTTGGATGACCCCTTTATACGGCCTTAATGTGGTGGTTGAGTATGGTTACTGGCATTGGAGTATGGCTCACTGTTTACTTAGTTGTTGGTTTTTTGGTCTCTACTTTATGAATCTTGGGGATTTTTCGTTCCTATCAGATTTTTGCTATATTGCTTTATTACATAATTCTCTGCACATTGTTTTATATGGTAGCTATAGAAAGGGTTCCTTCTAGCTATTTTTTGAGAAAGATTGTATTTTCATTATAAAGGTTTGGCATTTGGCTTGTGGTTTCTGTCGGTGCTAGAAATTATTAGAAAGGTTTCTCTATCTGAGTTATACTCTTTGCATTTTCCTTAAGATCTTGAGGGTTGGGAATCTTGAGATGGTATTTCAGAGTTTTCTGATGCTTTATCTTACTTTATTTAAGCTTCTTTTATCTCATTATCTTTGGTGCAATATGGGAAACTTTATGTGGTTCTTATTTAGCCTTTACAAGGTCACAATTGTCGTTATTAATTATATTTATAAGAACACATTGAGCAGCTCTTTTTTGATATGGAAGCTTGGGAAATCTCCTTTTCACTATGTTTCATATAAGCAATCTTTTTGCCTCATTACTGGCTATATAATTTGTCCTCCTAGTGACTTGCCTGCGGTGCCTGCGGTGGCCGTAGGACTTCATGTATTTCTTTTTTTTTTAGTGGGGTTCCTCTTTCTGTCCCTCCTCTTTTTTTGTAACTTTCTTTTATATTAACGCGTAAGAAGACACGAGTTGATCTTTTAATTAAAAAATATAATGGTGATAGCTAGGTTTTCTTCATCTTGCTCTGGTGACTATGGTGTTTCCATGGATTAGTCATCTTCTTGCTGATGAGATCTCTCCATTTTCTTGGTTTTGTTTTTGTTTTCGTTTTTCCTTGTATGCAGCCTACTCAAAGCTTTGTTGAGGTTGTTTTGGATAGCGATGGAGGGTCTTCAGGTTCTTTTACTTCTTCTTTTCTCTTGCAAGCCTTCCATGATTCACTAAATGTTGGAGGGGATTATAATTTCATCATGAAAATTGGGAAAAAGAATGAGAAATTGACCATGTTCATTACTGATGTTGAAACCAATATCTTGGCTTCCTCCTATAGATTAGCGCTGTTTGGGAGGTTTTTATATGGGCATCCTAAATTAGAAGTGATTCATAAGGAATTTAAAATGCTGAAACTTACTGGTTGGTGGAAGAAAGGGCTTTTATGTGACAGACATATATTAATACAACTTTCAAACAATGAAGATTACACTAGATTATTTGTGAGGACAATTCTGAGAGTTGAAAATTGCATTATGAAGATGTTGAAATGGTCTATAGATTTCGATTCTAAGACTGAGTTACATGTTATACCGGTTTGGATTAGATTTTCTGGCCTTAAACTACACCTTTTAAACCATGAAGTTCTATTTTCATTGGTGGTTTCTTATGAAAAGCATTTGAAAATTGATAGTACAACTTTTACTCTAACAGGGCCCTCTAAAGAACGTGTCATTGTTGAAAGAGACATTACTCAACCCTTCTGTAATGAAGTCTGGATTGGCTTACCGCATCAGGGTTATTGGCAACCGGTTAAAATTAAGCATCACTCACCATGTTATTCAGATTTCTATATTTTTGGGCACTCCAGCTCTCTTTGCAATCGTCTGAATCCTCAACTTAAATCTGAAACTGGCCATGCACCTACTGCTAATCAAGGCATTTGAACACCTTCTGCTCACCAGGACACACCTCTCTTTGTTGATGTTAAGAAATACCAACGTTTTTCCATGCCGAATATTGAATTGGTCAATGATCAATTAGTTATAACTGAATTGCATGATGAACAAGCAGGGCAACATCTGCCTAAGGACCACACCAATAATACTCACTTAAATAGTGTTGTGGCAGATATTACCACTATGCCTACTTTAACTAAAATCTTAACCTCTTCACCTTCTATATAGATAGCCCACAACACTTTCTCCCCGCAATAAGCAACTAGTTTGGAAAATCACCTGTAGGTTGTAGAAACAACTTGCCATCCTTACTCTTCCAAAAATAACACACAAGATCTACTCCACACTCCATTAGAAGATTCCACCACTGCACTTGAAAATGAATGAAAGGTCCAACAACATACTAGGAAAAAAGCTAAAAGAAACAATGAACTCTCTTAGCTTAATGCAAGTAATGTCATACAAGAGGGAATTTATTATTCTGATGGAGAGAAGTTAGGCAACCCTTTTAGATCTTCTAGGAGGGTTGGCTTACGACATCATGTTTAACATCATAGTCAGGAATATTAGAGGAGTGGCTGACCCTTCCTCCCTTAATAAGCTTAAACAACTTTGTAGGGTCAACAAACTTTCCCTTTTTGCAATTTTGGAGCTTCTCGTGTCTGTCAACAAAAATAAAATTCTTAATAATTTTAAGAGCTATCAGTCTTTTTGCAATAAAAACAATAAATTGAATCTTCTGGAAATACACTATTGCTTTATCTATTATAGATGATGAGGAGCAATTTGTTTTAACTCAATTTAAGATGGAGGCTTTCCATGGTTGGGCTACTTTTGTTTATGCCAATTCACTTTTGTAGGATAAGTACATTATCATGGCATAAGTTAGAGCTGATGGGCACTATCACTAAGAATTGCTTTTTGAGTGGAGATTTCAACATGATAATGAAACTTGCAGAGAAAATGCGGGGTGACAGATGTGACACTACACTTTTAAATCATTTTTGTGACTCAATTTTTGATGAAGGTCTTTTTAACCTTGGATACTCTAGTTCTCCTTTCACCTGAAGAAGGGGCTTACTTTATCAAAGGCTTGATTGTTTTGTGGGAAACTGATGTTTCTTAAATTATTATCCTCTTATTCGGGTCCAACACTTAAATTATGCATGCTCTGATAATAATCCCATTTTACTTACTTTAGCTTTCAATACCAGACCTTCCATTTCCAGATTTAAATTCCTTAATATTTGGACCACTCATGATACTTTTTTGAGTCTTGTTCAACAAATGTAGAAATTTGATAGTCCTAGAACATCATAATTTATCCTTTGGCGATTGCACAAAAAACTTAGCTGCTCATTTGAAGAAATGGAATCCTCAGGACATTGTTAATGTTCACACCAAAGTTTTGGAGGCTCAACAAACTGTTAATCAATTAGAGGCTCAAGTTGTTGGTTCAACTGATTTGGTGGATTCAGTGGCCAACGATCACCTATCACTATTGGAGGTAATCACTTTAGAGGAAGTCCTTCTACAACAAATGGCTAATGACATCTCTTTTATTGTTGGTGATCGTAACACCAAATATTTTCATGCTACTTTAAAGCATAGAAGAAATAAAAATAATATTATGAAGATCAGAAATTTCAAAGGGGATATATTAACTACCAGTGATGATATTGGTGACAGTTTTTTCCACTACTTTAATGATCTTTTTTAATTTACTATACATGTTAATCCTATAGATTCAAATCTTTTTGCTGATGAAAGAGGCTACATTAATGCCCTCTCACTATCTTAACTCCCTAATGAAAATGAAATTGGCTCTGCCTTTCAATCTATTAGTCCTAACAAAGCCCCTGGTCCTGATGGCTTCTCTTCCTCCTTCTATTTGTGTACATTGTTGGGCCATCATCAAGAAAGAAGTTATTCTTGTTATACAAAGCTTTTTCCTTGGGGATAAACCAGATAAATATTTCAGCTCTGCGATGATTGTGCTCATCCCCAAGAGTAATGATAAGATTAATTGGGATATTTTTTTGCCAATATCTCTTACCACTGTTATTTCTAAAGTTCTTAGTAAGTCGATTGTGAATAGATTACAACCACATCTATCCAAAATTATCTCTCCTCAACAATCTGCTTTTATTGAGTGCAGAGAGATTACTGATAACATATTACTGGCCCAGGAGATGATTGAGGACTTGGATAAAAAATGTAGAGGGAGAAATATGGTGACTAACCTTGAAATAAAGAAGGCATTTGATACTATTAGCTGTGATTTCATTCTTAATATTTTGTAGGCTAAGGGATTTCACCATGACTTTTTCTTACTCATCAAAAGATGGTTAGAAAATAACCATTATAGGTTTCTTGTTAATGGTAAATCATATGGCTTATTTTATGCATATAGAGGCATTAAGTAGGGATATCCTCTTTCTCCCACTACTTTCATAATTGTTTTTGATTATTTTTCCCAACATGTTAATCATTTGCACATCCTCACATCCAATACTCTCACGAATCCAAAATTTTGGTTAGCCACCTTGCTTATGTGATGATGTTAATTTATTCTCTAATGCCAGTAAGTCTGCTATAAAAGCTATTTTGCATTTATTGAATGATTTTTAGAGCATGTGTAGTTTATTATTCAACAAAGCAAAATGTTCATTATATTTTAGGAAATCAGTGCATAACAATATTGAAAGTTGGGCAACAACTTTCACTGGCTGTAAAATTGCAAATCTTCCAATTAAATGCTAAAATTGCAAATCTTCCAATTAAATACTTTAAGGTGAATATTCTCAAAGGTACGGGGAAAAAATTCAAATGTATGAGGTGGTGGAGAAAATTAAATCCAAAATAAATGATTGGAGAAATACCTTTTTATCTAATGGTGGCAGGCTTACCTTGTTGAAGAGTGTTCTTTTCAGTCTTTCTTTGTATGCAACGCAGGTCCTTATGACCAAGAAAGGTACTAAAAAAACACTTGAAATACTTTTTAATAAATTTCTATGGTCTGGTGGCGGGTCTAGTAAAATATGGACAGATTGGAAAAATCTTTGTAAACCTCATTTTTCTAGGGGACTTAGTTTTAAAACTCTTCAATAGGTTATTGATATAAACATGTACAAGCTTTGGTTTAAATTTAGAGCTAGTGATTCACTATGGGCACAATTTATGTACCACAAGTATTGCACATCTGCACATCCCTCCACTGTTAGATGGAAGATTGGAGATTCTAAACTCTGGAACGCTATCTTACAAGCTAGATCCGAGGCTGCTAACTTTATTTTTTGGGATGTGGGTGATGGAAGGATTTCCTTCTAGCATGACCATTAGGATATGTCCAACCTCACCCCTCACTCCCTATTTGATACACATTTGTTTGCCTCTTATTGTTGAAATGAGGGAAACTAGAACCTTACTAAATCATTGTCTTTGGTGGGTGATAAAGCTTCTTTAATTTATAAAATCCCTATACAAGTACATAGGAAAAATATTCCTATGTGGAAATTTCAATCCACAACCTCCACTACTAAAATGCTATATGCACATATTCATAACTTTCAACACTGGAAATGGAGCACTTTGATATGGCATCCATTAATTTATCCCTCCATTTCTTTCTTCTTATGAAGATATTTTAATTTCATGTTATCTCTTAATGACATTCTTAAGTTGAAAGGGATGAGACTTGCTTCCTTCTGCTATATCTGTAAAAGAGCCACTGAATCATTTTCTCACCTATTTTATGAGTACTCTTTTGCCAGAAAAGTTTGGGAGAAATTAGGTAGAATGTTTGGGGTATGTTGGCCTCTCAATTTCTGCTTGGAGAAATTTCTTGGGGCTTGGCAGGAAGCAAGCTATATACCTATTAAATTGCAATACTTTCCTCTAATGGTGTCGTGGTTTATTTGGTCAGCTAGAAACAATTATAAATATAATGCTTCATGTCCTTCCCCTTCTATTACTGTTTCTTTTATATTGGCCAATTATCAAAAAGCTTTTAGAACTTTGAATGCTGGTGGTACTTTACATATGTCTGAGAGGGGTAGGAGACCAACTTTGATAAGTTGGAGATGCCCCTCTTCTAGTTGGTTTAAAGCTAATATTGATGGTAGCTGGTCCTCTAATGGTGCTAGGGCTGGTGGCCTCTTTTGAGATGATACAGGAAAGTGACTAGCCTATTTTGCCTCACCTGTTTTTACTGCATCCCCTCTTGAGGCTGAGAATTGGGTTGTTGTGTTGGCTCTAATGGTCTCTATCTCTTTTAATGTGGTTATTGAGGCTGATTCACAAAGTCTTTTTAACATTTTAACCAGGAAAACAAAGCATGTTTGGTATCTCATTTTACTAAATCATATAGCTACTATTATAAACACTAATCAAATGAATATTCAAAATAGTTTCATTTATAGGGAAGAGAATGCTCCTGCTGATTGGCTCTCTAAGCAGGGAGCATCTGGCATCACTGTTGGTACTAAACCTCATACTTATCTTAATTCACTCCTCCTTAGTGACATGCTTGATACTCCTTACATTAGGAGTTAGCTTTCTGGTTCTTGGCCGATTTAGCTCTTTGAATTTGTTTAAGCTCCTTACAAAGATGACTATTTGGATTCTAATTGTAGGTTTTATTGCTTGGGTTCTTGAGCATAAGCTTGTGTACTGTTCAGGCCTGGTGATTTTATTTTGGCTATATTGTTTTAGTTATTGTAGTTATTATAACCTCTTAGAGCAGATTGGCACAATTTTGTTTATAGTATGTTGCATTGCAAGAACACAATGGATTAAATTTTTATGCTTTCTTTCCTTATATTTATGCTTGTTTTGGATTAGGCTAGGAATGTTCTACTTATGAAGCCAATTGAGCTTTTTTTCTGGGCTTCCTGCAATTTCCTTGTGGCTATACATCATCATTAGAATGCTTTTCTGTTGATTACTACTGTGTTTACTTTGCATAGGGATACCTACCTTTTGGTTATCTGTTGGATAACGGGATGTTTCTGGAGTGGATTTTTTACCGATTGCTGCCCTTTCTTTTCTCTGTCATAGGAAAAATGTTTCTCCCTTGCCCGACTGCTGCTCTCTTTTGTTGGCTTGGTGCTGATCTCTTTGGAAGTGCTACATTTTTGTGCTAGATTCTATAACTTTTTGGTACTGGGTTGGAGATCATATTTCTTGGAGATCCTTGCTACTAGTTTTCTAATTTTCCTCTTTATTTATTTTGGGTATACATGTATATTTCTCTTGGGGTATACTTGTATTTTTTGGAATTTTTTGTGTAGAGTTGTATGTGGGAGGTGGAACCCCTTAGGAGTTAGTTTTCTTGTATATTTCTTCTATTTTAGTTTAGGGGTACCACCCCCCATTATACGAGCCCCGACTATTCCTCATGCGCTTAATAATTCGAGTATCATATCGGAACCCAGATTAGAGTGGACTTACAACTGACAAACATATGTCTGACCAACTGAAGCATATATATATATATATATATAGACACACATTAGTTTTCTATTTTTTCTTTTAGTTGTATTAATGGACTATTAATATTTTCTTATTTTTATTTGTTATTATTTGCATGCAATATTATTTGAGAATATAAATCAATTTTAATTCATTTTATTATGCCCTAGGTTATCGGGGTGTACCGCCTTCAAGAATCGGGGAGTGATAACTTAGTTTCAAAGTTATTTTTATGTATTCAATATCCCTTTATTCTTACATTCCATATCTCTTATCTTCTATGGATTAGGTAAGGGATAGTTTATTCTAGTACTTAGCTTTTTTTTTTATTTTGATTCAAGTAAATTTCAATTTATGAGAATGTTTCCAAAGAGAAGTCGTGTTGTAGTTTTTCATGCACAAGAACTTATTAGAGCTAATATAAAAGCATTACTTATCACTCTGAATCTTTGCTCCCCTAGTCATCATCATAGTGATCATGCTCAACCCACTGAGACTACTAGAGTGTGAAATATTAACATTACCACACCCATGGTGGTAGTGACACAGAAGGTTACCTAGGCATTACAAGCTATTTTTGTAGCACAAATTGCATAAGCAGTTCAGGCAGTTTAGCAATTGGTCCAAACAACACTTTAAGTAGATCAAATTGTACCTCCAATTGCCACTACAAATTCTTAACTTAATCAAACTTGAGGATTTCCTCCAAAAAATGGCTAAACTAAAATCATATATGCCATGAGCTTTTCCAAGCCCCAAGCTCACCCACATTAACCCTTTTGACCTCCTTGAGCCAGCTAGTCGCCACTCCAACCCTAAAAAACCACTTAGTCATTGAAAAACCCAAAAATGAGAGCCTCCACCATAACCTAAACCTAAAATTTGACCCATCCTTTGTAGAAAGCCCCAATTGGACACTAGTGCCACTCAACCCTCCACCTAGGCTTATCAAGATTAGCCAAGGGCCTCCCCTTTGGCCATGGCTATAAGAACCCCCCTCCAAGCCAAAAATGAGAGGTTGATCAATTTCCTGGCGAAGCCCTGCCAAATTGCCTCCAGAGCTTCCTAGAGAGTTCCTAGGACCAATTTATCCATCTTCAGCCCCTCATTCACACCACCTGAGTTCAATTTAACCTCTGAAATTTAGGGTATTTTTGGCCTTGGATCTAAACTCACAAAAACATCCAATTGAGTTGCTCTTAAGCTCACCAAAGCTTAAGAACACTTCCCCAATCAAAATCCCTCTCTCCCAAGCACTATAACCCACTCCTAGACTACACTCGTGCCCCCCTTTGATCGAACTCCTATACAAACCCAAACACTGATCAAATTGAAGCTTGGAGGACGTTTGTAAACTCATGGAGATGCTCAAGAACCAACCCAACTGAGGCCTCACCTCTTGGGCAAAAGTATAGACCAAAATCCCGAAATTCATTATCAGTTTTATTAATTATGAAAAGAATGTATATTTCATATGCATTTAACCGTACGGATGTGTTCGTATCACCTAGATGAAGCTATAAGAATAAACCCTATGCAATTTGGTTCAGTATCAAACGATATCTTAAGTTTAGAAAACGAGCGATTCTCGGTTTGAGCCTGATGGGGAGAAATAATGGATGTCATCCATTCAGACATGTATCAATCGAACGATGGAGAAGGTGTGGGATGAGGAGATGAAGCAGTAAAGACGAGACACATGGTGGCTGATTTAGAAGGCGACGTCCAATGACACAATGACACGCGTGCATTCAAAGGGTCTGAGCATGAGTAGACACGGTGTGGATAATTAGAAAAAAAATAAGGTATTTTTTATTTAATCAGCTTCAGAAATTTTAGAAGTGCACACCTTGGTGTAGAAAATCATAAAAAAAAGAAAAAATACCCATGTGCTCAGTGAACAAAGAAAAATATTATGAACTAAGAAAATAAAATTATTTGTTATGCATCTTTTTAATTAATTAAAGACCCCAAAACTTGTTTCAATTTTACGTAATTAAATATGAGCAGCCATAACATAAAATTTGGTGGGCTTGTTCTTTAATTGGTTAAAAGTGTTCTCTGATTTTTCCAAAGCCATAGAACACCTTTAACCCTAAAAGCTCTAATTTTCCATGTTAGGTACCCCTATGTTAATTAAATAATTCATAAAAACTAAAATATAAACAAAAAAAGTACAAAGTTTGGTTTTGTAGGTTCACTGCGGTCAGAGGATCTTAGGAAAAATAAAATCCAAATTTAAAGTGTCCAAAATATAATTGCCTATTTTAAGTCAATAATAAATTCTTAAGAATTTAGAAAATAACAAATATTTCAATAAATCTCCAAAAGTGATCTCAGTGGAGATAATAACATCTTAAGGTCCCGGTAAAAACTTCGAAGTCATAAAAATTATTTTTGATAGCAAAGTGTATTTTTCTAAGTAAATAAGAATTTTGCACTAAGTAATTATAAAAGTTTAAAGGAAATTCAAAAAATTGTGAAAATTGATTTGGAGTGTTCCTTGTGACTAGGGGAACCCAAAAAAATAAAATTGAAGTTAAAATTAAAAGTCCATTTTGGGCTATTTTTTAATTTAAAAATAATTAAAATAATTAAAAACCACAAAAATACTAAAATGCACCAAAATGCCATAAATTATTCCCCGGTCATTTGGGACCACCTAAAATATTTTTTTTTTCCAATTTTCCTAAAATAGTTATGTATTTCTTTAAATGCCTAAAATGTATTTTCCTTAAGTTTGCACTAAAATAATTACAATAAATAAAATAAAAATGACAAAATGCAAAATTTAATGCAAAATTTGTTTCTCTAAATTCTCAGAACATAGAGGAACTAAAGAAAAATATAAAAATAATTTTAAGATTAAATTATATTTTATATTTAATTAACCATAAAAATCAACAAATAATTTATAATAACTAAAATAAAACTCAAAAAATTATGAAAATTGTGCCTAGAGGTCATCTGATCTAGGTTGACCTCTAAAAATTTTCTTGAGGATAGAAGATTTGTTTTGGTCAACTAAATGAATTAACAATGAAAATCCCTATTTTTTAGTTAAAATAGTTATTAATAATTACATAAAAATTATAAATTTATAATTTATGCTTTGATACTTTAACTGACTTATGAGTGAGGTACCAAGAAAATTCAAGGACATTTGAGTTAAATTGAATGAATTATGGAGTGGAGAGCCTTAAGGGCAAAATGGTAATTATGGAATTTGATGCCTAAATTAAAATTTAGGCCAAGTCAGAGGGTAATGGGTAATATTGATTATGATGAGCTCTCTTATATGTTTGAAACATGAGGGTTCAAGAGGTAGAAACTAACTC
>NW_018164864.1:249795-274925 GCF_001263595.1 Phalaenopsis equestris | reverse complement strand
TTCCCTACAATAAGGGTAAAATGGTAATTTCCCTAAATTGTTGTGACTTGGCAATTGATCTAATTAAACAATTCTAAGGTAGTGGGCTTGAGCTAGGAAGATTATAATTTACTCATTTGAAGCCCCTAATAGGTGATTTGATGATAAGTTTGATCTTTCAATATGAATTAGATTCATTTAATCCAACATTTTATTTTTTTTTATAAATTTGTCCATAAAAGAAAACTTAAGGTCAAGTAGAGAACTAGGTCTGATCTGAATCTGCCTAATGAGGTTTGGAAAAGGGGAGCATAGCCAATAATGAATTTTTTTAAAGCACGGAAAGCCCAGCTTTAACCATAAGCATAAGATTCTTGATGATTCAACATGCTTTAAGGGCACCCACTCACATAGTTCTTTGGTAAAACATCAAATGAATACCTAATTACCCCACTCATGGGATAATTAAATATCAAAATTTATTGAGCACATGTTACAATATCCCCACTGGATCTTAATTTAACTTTAGATGATTAATTTAACAACATAAAGTTTAATTGAACTCAAAATGATTCAGAAGACTTTAAAAGTTGTTTAGGGTTATGCCCTGAATCATTTTTTAAATCTTTTGGAATATTTTGAAGAACAACTGAACTTATTATGTTTTTTTAAGATAAATCATCCTTAAAAATTTTAGGAATCCATCAAGTTATGCCTCGGGACCCGTTAATTCATCTAAATCAAAAAAAATTCCTTTTTATACTTATCCTACATTTATGACCCAATGCTCAAGGATTTGAGTCATCCCTAAGGTATTTAAAATTGGGGATCTTTTTTTATGCCACATATGGATCATCGGACTTGTGTAAGTTTGAGGTCTAGGTGGCTAGGGCAATGAAGATAATGCTAATGTGTGATAAACGAGGGATACGAAGTGGGATTTGGAATAATATCTCCTACCTTAAGGACCATTTATAAGAGCAGGATATAAAAATTGATCTTATTCCCCAACTCTTGATAAGATTTTCACCCCTGATACTATTAGGTTGATAGTAGTCCTAGCTTGATTAGAGTAATTAACCAGTGGACTATACTACATTGCAAAAATATTTCAAACATCAGTCCTTTTCACAACATAATTACTTTTGTCTGCTAAAGTAAATTCTACGTGCATGAAAATTAAATTAATAATGAAACTTATAAAGATCCACAGTTAATCACTTAGATCGATGTTAGGGAATGCCCTCCATATCTTATCGGGTTGGTAGCTCTTACTCAAGATTGGGAAGCACATAGTCCAGCTCTGAGCCCACCTTTACCAATGTCTTACACCTAGTCCTAATCTTTCATATGTGACTACAATTTTTCTTTTACTTGTGTTTTCTTATGACTCATTTTTTTACATTTCATATTGAATGTTTCTATTTTATTTTCTTATAATTTATTTAAACTCCCTATAAATTATATAATGTTTTATGATACTAACCATACAACGACAACAGAAGCCTAGATATGAATTTACATTTTATGTACTGCAACTCTTTTAATACCTTATAGCATTTTTCCTTAATACATACTTGCAAAAAATTAAAAATAACAAAAAAAAAATTTCAAAACAATCAACAAACATAATGCACTCCTTTTGGGTTTGTGAGGATTTCTTGGATAAGGTAACCTATAGTTGCTAATAAGAGTTCTCTGTTTTGAATGATCTTGATAACTTGTTTAAACTAAGTAAACTCAAGAGAAAATAATGGTGTTGGATGATGGAACCGTGGGATCTTAATCAGTTGTAGGCACACTAAATGGAGTAAATGAAGCAAAGGGAATAAAAATGGAGCAATTAAAAGTTAGATGAAGCAAAAGGGAAAAATTTGATATGGTGCCTAGGCACCAGACAATAGAGAGCACGATGCCTAGGTGCCAAAGGCGATTATCTAGAAGATCCATTGAATTTGGATGAATTTTAAAAAGGTTTTTGAAGGTACTCTTGGGTATTTTGAGAGGTCTATTTAAAGAGACTTCTGTAGGTTCAAACGAGAGACTTTAGGGAGGAAGAAAAGGGAGTCTATTATAAAGAAGTGGATTCTTCATAGAGAGGAGAAATTCTTGAAGGCTTGCTGCAAATTTGGAGGATAAGAAGAGAAGTGAGAGATATCTTCTTCACTAAAGATTCTAACTAAGTTTAGAGTGAATTGTAAGGAGAGTGAGTGATTCAAAGGAATTTGAAGGATTGCTTGGGAAAGTATTTAAGATAAGTAGTGTACTTTATTTATTTTACTTTATCTTATCTTAAAAACTTTATTTATCTATAAATCCATGTGTTGTTGTTTCTTTCCCATGAGATCTGAGTAGTTTCCTTTGTCTTTCTCCCTGCAATGAGGAATAATTATGTGTAGGAATGTAGTTTATTAAAAGTGCTTTTAAAATTTTATAAATTGTGATTATTCAAAATCTATGTTTCATTTACTTATCAATCTAGCCAATTGATTTGTTCAAATTTGTTGTAAAATATGGTGACTTGTTGTTATGGGCTATGTTCCAATATAGGAAGAATCACATTTAGTCTCATGGATGAGAATGTAGTTCATGAGGTTAAGTGCAAATAAATAAGGAAATAAATTTTGAAGGGCGTAGAATTGAAGAATTTAGGGTGATAGACTAAAATCCCCAATTTGGTCCAGGAGTTTGAAAACTAAAGTGAGATGTTAGCCCTCAAGGGAGGGGAAGTGGGAACTCTAGAGTGAGAGCTAGTATCTTCCCAGCCTAACTACGGATTTAGGGACCAAACTTTGGATTAACGAACATTCTCACTTGACCAGGATAAAGCATATAATTTCTCCTATTTGGCACAATTAGATATATTTTAAAATTATTTTCTTGCACTAGTTATAAACTCATTGCAAGGGGAAAGATGTTTTATATAAATTTTAACTCTTCATATATTATTAGTTTAGATTAGAGGTAACTTTGTATTTTAAAACCTTTTTTAAAAAGTCTTGCATTTACATTTACATTTGCTTAACATACTAGCATTCCTTTATTTCTATAGGATTAGATATTTCTCAGTTTTATTAAAGTAAATTTTTTAAGAGTTTTGGTGTTTCCCCATGGGATCGATATTGGGGTTTTAAGGAAAATCCTATATTGTTTGAAACGATACATATACTTGCGTAATATCTCTAGGTTGTAAATTCTTTTTATCATTTTTATATAATATTTAAATTTGTACACTAGCCGCTAAATATAAATTGGGTCAAGCTTTTGGTTGTATCTTTGAAATTAAAAATTTACGTGATTGCTGGATGGGTCAAGTTTTTAGCGTCGTTTCCAGGGAGACTTAGCAACGAAACATTTTTGACTTAGTAAAATATTAATTCTCATTTTTAGAAAAATTATAGTGTTGTTTTTATATACGTTCTTGTATTTAAAAATGTTTAAAAAAATAAGTTATATTTACTGTTTTAGTTAGTGTGTTATGCTTGTTTTAATATTTATCTTTTAAAAGTGTATGTGTAGTGCATGATTTGAAGGTTTAGCACCTTATGATTTTGAGTTTGAGCGAACTATTAGAAAAAATATAAAACTAAAATAGATTCATAATTTCCAAGCAATGGAAAATACTATACATGATAATTTAAAAAATTAAGTTAATGAGAATGTACCAAAACCTTTAAGAGATTATGCCAACCCTAGGTAAATGAAATTCATCGAAGTATAAAAACACCTACCGTTAGAGCTAATACATTTGAATTAAAACCTACTATGATTCAGATGGTACAAAATGACCAATTTGGGGGAACTCCATCTGAATGTCCTAACTTACTTCTTGCAAGTTTTATAGAACTTTACGCTACATTTCAGTATAATGGTGTCTCCAATGATGCTGTTAAACTTAGAATTTTTTCCTTTTTTCTTAAGGGATAAAGCTAAAATGTAGTTAAACTCATTAGGACCTGGATCTAAGTATTTTCCACCATCAAAGATTATTAAGCTTAGAAGTGATATTAAATATTTTTGTCAATTTGAAGGGGAATCAATCTACAAGACTTGGGAGCACTTTAAAGAACTTCTTAGGAAGTTTCTATCCCATTTTTTGTCTGATTATTTAGTAATTCAAATATTTTATAATGAGTTAGTAGGATCTCTGAGATCTATTATTGATGCTGCTATTGGTGGATGATGTGCTTAAAAATGTACTACTTTTCATGCTATATTATATAATGATATTGCACTTCAAAAGTATTTTTTCTTGTAATTTTTGTTGTAGGTACATCAAATTGAATAATATGGAGTGATTGGAGCAAAAGGAACAAAAATGGACTAAACTGGAGCAAATCGGGGCACACTGGAGCCATGGGGGCCGAAACTTGGCACTTAAGTGCATGTGCCATGCGCTTAAGAGCTTAAGCATGGTGCTTAGGTGCTGTAAGATAGCGAGGAGGGTGCTTAAGCGCCAAAAATTGGTGCTTAAACGTTGTAGACTTTTTTCAACATATCTTCTAGAATATACATCAGATTTGGATGATTTTTGAAGAGATGCTTCGTGTGTGTCTTAGGGAATTCATTGGAAATGATAAAAAGGACTTTAGTGAAGGGTTTGAGGCTATTAAAAGGAGGTTTTTGAAGACTTATGTAGTGGCACTTGAGGCACTATTTGGAAGATTCATTGAATATGAAAACTTTTGAAGAGAAACTTAAGCACCTCTTGAGAAATTATAAATAAGGCTTAGAAATGTTTTTAAAATCTCTCTTAAACTAATTGGAAGAGGAGAAGAATGGCTTGGAGAAGAAGAAGAAGGCTTGGGCGAGAGCCCCGAGTGTGGTGACAAGGTGAGAGAGAAAGAGAGAGAGTGAGAGATTTCTTCTTTTCTTTTCACTTTGTTCTTGGAGAGGATTGTAAAGAGATTACTTTTTATATACAAGGAGAGCTTTATTTCCATCAAAGATAATTATTTTCATTATATTTTTCTTTGAATTTAGTACTTTGTTTGTATGGTTTCAAAGTCTTGTTAAATGAAAAGTTATTGTTGTTTCTCTATGTGTAGTGAGTAGTTTTCCTTACTCTTCCCTTTTAAAATGAATTAGTATGCATTTTTAGGATATAGAATTTAGTATAGTGAGAATATATTGTGATGTTCTTACTTTGTTCTTCATTTACATGTATACTCGATACTCTTTCATGTTCAAATCTATTGTGAGAACATGTAAGATCCGTGATGGTGTTATCTCAATCAATTGTGGTAGAATCACATGAGATTGTATGGATGAGAATGTAGTCCCTATGTTTGAATGCAAATAAGGTAGTCCCTATGGTTGATTGAAAATAAATAAGGAAATAATCTTTGATGGTTGTAGAATTAGAGGACTTTAGAGTGATAGGCTAATTTGGTTCTTAGTTTTAGGTCTTAAAACTAGATGCTAGCCTTCAGGTGAGGGGATGAAGGGACTCTAGAGTGAGAGCTAGTATCTCTCCTACTTAACCAGTTTTTAGGATTCTTAAACTATGAATTAGCCAATGTTCTTTATATTAGTTGACCGAGGGTAAAGAATATAATTTCTCTTATTTGTCATAATCTCTCTTAATACTTGTTTGACTTTTACACATGTCACTAATTTCATTGCATGAGGAAGAGTAATTTTTAATATATTAAATCCCTCTTTCTGATTTTCACGAAGTATTTTTGTTTAGGAATATAATTAGTATTTTAGTGATAATTATAGGATATAACCAAAACCAAACCTTTATCGACCTTCCAAGCTAGAGCATGTTCTTTTAGACTATAAGTTCTCTTCAAAGCCGTCATGATTAACCTCGATCTCCTTTGGATTGATATTCAAAGCTTAATCAGAGTGCCCTATATTACTTGATAACGATACATATAATTTCGTAGAATCCCTACTATTTAAAGATATAGTTGAAATTTTACTTTGCTTGGGATCAAGTCTTTGGCACCGTTGTTAGGGATTAAAATATTTAAGTAGTGGTGTCAACTTCATAAATCCTTACATATAAAAAATATCAAGAACAAGTTTTTGGTACCGTTGTCGGGGATTAAAATCTTCAAGTAGTGGTTTCAACTTCATAAATCCTTACATATGAAAAATATCAGGATCAAGTTATTGGCACCGTTGTCGGGATCACAATCATGACTTTTAGGAGAATTTTAGTTGAAGTAATTAGGCTTAGACTTAGAAAACAGTATTGTTGTAAAAACTATTTTTGTATGAAAAATGTTTTTTTTGTATGAAAAAGGGTTGTGAAAAAACTATTTGTGTGAAAAACAAGTTGTTTGTGAAATTTTTTTTGTTTTATTGAATATATTGTTTGTTTTATTTGTTTAATTATTAATGTACTATTTTTTTGTGTTGCTTATGTGAAATAAAGAATCTACAAGACTTGTGCCTTATGATCCCGAGTTAGAAAAAAGAAAAAAATAAAAAAACAGAAAAGACTTGAAAAAATGGATATGGAAGTGGAAAACATTCAAAATAATAACTTAGAAAATCATCATAAATCATTGAGGGATTATGTAAATCTATGATAGATGAAATTCACTAAAGTATACAAACCCCTCTCGTAGAAGCTAACTCGTTTAAGCTAAATCCAGCGATTATCCAACTGGTGTAGAACAACTTGTTTGGGGGAACTCCTTCAGAGGATCCCTATTTACACTTATCAAGTTTTCTAAAACTTTGTGCTATATTGTGAAATAATGGCATATTAGACGATCCTATTAGACCAAGGCTTTTTCCTTTTTCATTAAGGGATAAGGCTAAAATGTGGTTATATTCATTTGCACCTGACTCTATTAAAAATTGGGAGCAGTTAACTCAGAAATTCCTAGCTAAGTATTTTCCACCATCAAGAACTACTAAACTTAGAAACAATATTATCTCATTTTGTCAACATAAACGGGAATCATTATACGAAGACTGAAAAAATTTAAGGAACTCCTAAGAAAGTTTCCACACAATGCTCTTCCCGATTGGTTTATCATTCAAACTTTTTACAATGGGTTAGTAGGATCCCTTAGGTCTAAAATTGATGCTATCGCAGGTGGATCATTAATTTCAAAACCATTTGATGAATCTTATGCATTAATAGAAGAAATGACTATAAGTGAATTTCAATGGCCCTTTGTAAGGGTAAATCCTAAAAAGGTAGCCAGTGTTCATTATATAGATGCAATTGCAATTCTTGCATCTCAAGTTGCTGCAATATCAAGGACGTTGCATCAATTGGAATGAACCAACCTCCGTTTACTCCAGTAAGTGAGGAAAGTTAATTAGGGCATATGATTGATTTTAACTTATCATATGAAATTTTAAATATCATAAACAACCTGTATTCTAACTTTTACAACCCAGGTTAGAAGAAAACCATTCTAATTTTAACTGTATCATACAATTAGGGGTGGAAACCAACAATGAGAAAATAATCATGCAAATACTAATGGAAGTGGGAATAATTAAGGGAACAAAAGTTAAATACCTTCATATCGATCAGACTCTAACAATGATAAATAATTTGAGGATAAGAAGATGCCTATAGAAGAAGTGATATTGCAAATGGGAAACCAATTGCAAGGTCAAAATGATGCGATTAGAAACATAGAAAATCAACTGGGACAAATTTTTAATTCACTTAGCAATAGAACCCAAGGAAAACTTCCTAGCAACACTAAGATTAGTCCTAAAGAGAAGAATAATGAATAAGTAGAAGCTGTCCAATTAAGAAGTGGAAGAGAGATAGAGGATCTAGGGAGGAAAGAGAAAAAAGTTGTGAGAGATATAATGTAAACTAAAAAATCTGAAGAACATATTTCTAAGGCTCTGGAAAAATTAATATCTCCAACTAAAATCATTTTAGAAAGATCACCACCTCCATTTCCTCAAATACTTAGACAACATGAGTTAGAAAAATAATTTTCAAAGTTCATGGAAGTATTTAAGAAATTAACAATAAATATTCCTTTCACTGAAGCTTTGGAACAGATGTCAGGTTATGCAAAGTTTATGAAGGAGATATTAAACAATAAAAGGAAATTTGGGGATTACGAAACACATGCACAGAGTGGGGAGTGCAACTCTATACTTTAGAAAAATCATCCTAAAAAACTTAAAGATCCTTGTAGCTTAACAATTCCTTGTGCAATTGGAGAAAGATTATGTGAAAAAGCTTTATGTGATTTTGGAGTGGGCATTAATGCGATGCCTCTATCTATATTTAGAAGGTTAGCTTTAGCCCATATTTCTCCCACTAATATAACCCTTTCAGTTAGCTGATTTGATCTATCATTTATCCAAAAGGGGTTATAGAATGCGTGCTTATAAAAGTGGATAAATTTATCTTTCCTATGGACTTTATTGTATTAGATATGAAGGAAGACAAAAAAAATCAAATTATTTTGGAGAGATCTTTTCTTGTTATTGGACAAGCTATGATATATGTTCAATAAGGAGAGTTGACTATGAATATTAATGACTGGGAAGTTACATTTGATGTGTTAAAGACTATGAAATAACTAGCTGAGAGAAAAGTTGATGATTGTTTTTGGATGGATGAAATTGATTATCTAAGTTAAAAACATTTCTAAGAAAATTTTGAGAGTAAGTTAACAGATGAGATCAAAATGAACTTTCACGATGAGTTGACAACGTTGTTTAAAGAAGATTGTATGTATGTTTAGGAGAGATGTGAATTGATGGACGTTACCGAAAATAGTGAACTTTTAATTCCATCTGTTGAAAAATCTTGTGAAATTAAGATGAGTATACCCCATACAATTTTAAAGCCTACCTATTTATGTAATTCATCTACACCACCATTCTTTATATCTTTAGATTTGACTCAATCACATGAAGAACCTGAATTGAATGATGAAATCAGTAAAAGATCTCCTAAGAAAGAGTTATTCAAAATCACTGAATGGCATGTTTCATGGTATACAGACAAAATGAATGAGATTCTGATGCTGGGGAAACCAGAGTAAACATTGGATACATTGGGTTGTTGATGTTAGACCAAGTGCTTCATAGGAGGCAACCCATGGTTATCTTTGTTATATGTTTAGTGTTATTGTTGTTATGATGGATTGGATAATAGTGAGAGGCTCAACTTTTATCCATGTTTGATGTGTAAGAGTGGATTGAATTAATTTTGTGGGGTAAATCCTTCATAATGACTAGATTTATACATGATTTCTAGTAGTAGCATGTTGACGAGTATGTTACAACTTAGTTCTCAACCAGAACTGAGAATTACCTTGAAGCATGTAGAGTTTATCTTGGACCACTCCATGTCAACTCTATTACTTCATTTATCTGACTTTGTCTTCACTGAGTAAGGTCATGAACTTACTTAGCGAACAACATGTAAATGAACTGTACTATTTTTATTTACGAAATTTTGTATACCTTAAACTTAGAGTAACTCTAAAATTGGCAACACATGAGGGAATTCTGGTCCATGGGTGATAACCATATAAACTTTTATAATATACCCACATTATTAGTGTAGTTTATTCTATTAGAAATTGAAAGTAAGGATGGGAAATATGAGTAGAAGAGAGACCGAATTAACCTCATTTTTTGTTTGTTTATGAATCTATGAGTCTGTGTATTGGAGTTTGTGTGTCTATGTTTGTGAGTCAAGTTGAATGAGTCATTGGAGGTGAAAAAAAATTATCTTAATATTTTAAACTTGTTAGCATCCAACAATTCCTTTATAAAGTTTAAAATTTGTTCCTGTTTAATCTTCAATTTGTACTTGTTCTACTATTTAAAATTCTTTTATAGTGTTATGTCAAGCATGTTTAGGCTAGATTTACTTTCTACTTCCATATTCTACCATGTGTTATTTGTTGATATTTTTGTAGGATGTGCATTAAATTGTAAAAGTGATATTTCCCTACCGCATATTTTTTTACTTCATTATTACACATTTTTTAGCTTAAGATTGGGGAGAAAAGAAAAATGTTTCAAATTTAAACCTTGATTTCAAATGTTCTACAAATAAATTTGTATTTTATTTCTAATGATTATTGTTATGTGGAGTCGCGTTAAGGATTTTAGAATTTTAAGTATAGAAATGGAGTAAGAAAACTTAGTTGATATTTTTAGTGAAAAGGGTGAACCTAGAGTTAAGGATATTTAGTGGAGAACTTGGAAAAATGAATAATTATCTTTAGCAGAAAGAATTGTATTTTTGAAAAATTAAGGATTCTTAGAATTTTTATTTTCAAACATTTAAGGCACTTTTAGAAAGTAATTTAAAAAAATACATCTTTTCAAGTGAAGGAAAGTAATAAGTTTTAAATTTAGAGGAGGATAGTGGAATTCAAAATTATTTAAGAACTTCTCCAGATATAGTAATCCTCACATAATAGAAGGTAAAAGAGCGAAAAAGAAAAGAATGGATTAAAAAGATCCTGTAGAAGAAAAATAAAATGCAAAAGAAAAGTGAGGAGAAGCTTGAGGAGAGGTCCTAATAAAAAATTGGTTTCACCTGTGTTTTTATAGAGTAAAGAACTTAGAACAATCATAAGCTTGATTTTTATACTTATATTAGTAAAAATCATTTTTAAAGTTCTTAAGTCTAGGAAGTAATGTTCATAGGATCCAAAGTTTGAAAAATCTACATATATTGGTGAATTAGATAGGAAAACAAATTCTCAAATTTAATGATAAATATTTTTGACACTGGGCTAGTCAAATTCACTAAAACTTCTTCTAATTTGATCCATCACATTTTTTGAACAAAATTTTAGCAATTCTAAAGGATGAACCATTAACTTGAATCTACATAAATTATTTTTAAAATGTAGTATTACTTGAGGACAAGTAATGTTTAAGTTTGGGGCATTTTGATGTGCCTAAAATCTATTACTTTTCATGCTATATTTTATAATGATATTGCACTTTAAAGGTATATTTTTTGTGTTTTTGGTTGTAGGTACATCAAATTGAAAATTTTGGAGTGATTGGAGCAAAAGGAAAAAAAATGGACCAAAACGGAGCAAACCGGGTCAAATCGGGGCACACCAGAGCCATGTGGGCCAAAACTTGGCACTCAAATGCCTGTGCCAAATGCTTGAGCAGCAAAACGTGGTGCTTTGGTGCCACCAGACAAATAGGAGGGTGTTTAATCGCCCAAAATCAGTGCTTAAGCGCCAGAGACGGTTTTCAACATATCTTCAAGAATATACATTGGATGTGAACAATTTTTGAAGCAGTGCTTCTTGTCTCTCTTGAGGAGTTCATTAAAAATGATAAAAGGGACTTTAATGAAGGATTTGGGGTGGTTAGAAGGAGGTTTTTGAAGAATTTTGAAGAGGCACTTGAGGCACCATTTGGAAGATTCATTTAATATGAACACTTTTCAAGAGACACTTAAGCACCTCTTGGGAAATTATAAATAAGGCTTGGAAATGTTTTTAAAAGCTCTCTTAAACTAATTGGAAGAGGAGAAGAAGGCTTGGGCAAGAGCCCTGTGTGGGGACCTTGGGCAAGAGCCTCGAGTGGGGTGACATGGTGAGAGAGAAAGAAAAAGTGTGAGAGATTTCTTTTTTTCTTTTCACTTTGTTCTTGGAGAGAATTGTAAGGAGATTGGTTTTGCTATTGTCAGTCACCAAATTGGAAATTGTCGGTCACTGGAATGAATATCCCAATGCCCAGTTTTAAATGTTTAATTTACTTTATATATATAATTTAGAAAAAGTAATATTTAAAATTTTGAAAATACAAGAACGAACTGATCTCATATCTACAATAGTTTAATGGATCGAGCACAATACAACAAGCAATATATCTACCTCAAAAGATAGATATCTACCTCAAACGATAGATACACTACTTACTGGTTGTGCTCGATTAAATAAATTAAAGAATTTATGACATCCATTTTAGTCTGCAAAAAACCATTTTTTATGTTGACCGACAAGCTCCCTTATATGGGAAGAAGAATTTGATAGGGTTTATATTAAATCAGGTTCTTAAAGTTCCATGTAAGGGCAAAAACCTATAGTTAATTATCTCTTAGATAACCGAAGTCACATAAGAAAACTCTCAATTTGGATTAGAAAGTATTGTCTTTAAAAAATTCAAAAGGATAGGACTTTTCAAAGATCGAACAAAGATGTGTCAAATGAGAATGTCTCAAACTTGGAACAATGATTTCAGGAATCCAAAGGGAGATAAACTAGGGGTTATCATGGATTCTGAGGAGAACATCAGTGATTTCTCAAGTTATCCTATGGTTTGGCTTCAATTTCAAAGATATATTATTGAATGTTTCATCCTGCCAATTATTACAATTTAGGGCTTACATTTGCATGAAAAAATCATACAAATAGCCTGAAAGATGGGAGGATTTATGTCATAACAAACGACAACCTTGGAATCCTAAAATGAGTTATGGCTTAAATTACACAACATGATTATCCAAAGGCCTAAAGATAGAGTGAGGATTTATGCTACACTAGGCAAACAATCTTTAAGTCCTATGGCTTGTTATTTAATTCTAAGAAAAAAAATGTGCTATTGTAGATCCTCATGTTGTTCTAGACCCTCATGCTGTTGCAGATTGCTGCTGATAGAGTTAGCTCCAAGCTTCATTATGAAGTAGCAGTCTTAGAGTCTAAGGTTCAAAGGTTTTACGAGGTGTTTTAAGGTTATTTAAACATTATGGGTGGGGGTTAAAGTTGATTAGAGCAACACTGGTTAGGATCCCACGGTCCCTCATTCCTGTACCACTATTTTCTTTTGAACGTACTTAATTTAAATGAGTTGTTAAGCTCATTTAAACTAGGGGGATCTCATTAGCAACCATGGGTTATCTCGTCTGAGGGACTCGCATAAATTTAAAAGTGCATTTTATGTTCAATTGCATTAAAAAGGATTTATTGTTACCTTTGAAAGTTTTTAATTTAATGTTGAAAATTGTTGATTAATTTTTTAAGAAAATGGTTTTGTTTTGCAGGTGAAGTAACATCCACAACCAAACATGTATAATATTTTAAAGTGAGAGTAAATTGTAGTAAATAAAATGACATAAAGTAAATAAAACTGTAAAGACGTACATGCCATCTTCCTATTACTCCCGCTGAAAGATTAGCTTTTTCAATATATATGATTTTATAAGAACAAAAAATAAGAAGAGCAGTTGAAGGTGTATCAATCAAGCCCCCAAGTCATGACTGAAGGTCTTAATGGATGATTTTCTGGAACAAAGTATAACAAGTTCAAATGTATTTCAAAATATCTAAGAGATTCTAAAATGTTCAGGACATAACCCTGAACGACGTTTAGATTCCTTTGAAACATTTTGACTTCACTTGACCTTATTATATTGTTCTATTTAACATCCCAAAATTTAAATTTAGTTTCAGATGAATTAAATGAATTAATATACCCTATGCTCAGTGAACCTGATATTTTAATTATCTCATGAGAAGGGTACTCAATTGATTAGTTGATGTTTGTTTTAAGAGTTATGTGAATGAGTGCCCTTAGAACAAGCTTAAGCTATTAAGGATCTCATGCCCACAGGTAATGTTGGGCCCATAGTGTTTTCAAAAATGTTTATATTAATTAAAATTTCTTTCATAATACTCATTAGACAAATTCAAATTGAGCCTAGTGCACTACTAGGCCCTTAGAGTCCAATATTTAAAGTGAACTTACAATGATTAAAAATTAAATTTTGTGAAGTTCAATTCTTTATCAAGATCATGTCTTATCATCAAATCACAAATGTGGGCGGCTTTAGATTAGTGAATTATCATCCTCCTATCATAAGCCCACCACCTTAGAATCATTAATTTAATTAACCTCCAAATTACAATAATTAAGGAAAATTATAATTATAACTTTATTGTAAAAGAGTGAGAACTTGGTTTCTACCATTTTAGTCCCTTATATTTCAATCATCCAAAAAAACTTGGTATAATCAAAATTACACGTTTACCCTTTTTTAATCAATCCTAAAATTTAATTAAGGCATTAAGAATCCAAAATTACCATTTTGCCCCTAAGGTTAGATTAAACCCAAATGACTTTAAAAATTTTATGCTACCCCACTCATGGGTTAATTAAAAATATCAGAGGAGAAAATGTGATTTTTCTGAATTTATTTAATTTTATAATTATTTTAAAGCAAAAATAGAGATTTTTAATGAAAATTCAATAACTCAACCAAAACAAAACCTCTGTCCTTAAAAAAAATATTGGAGGTTCACCTAGGTTAGAGGACCATTTGAACAAAATTTCATGATTTTTCAATTTATATTTTAATTATTAAAATTATTTATTAATTTTAAAAATTGGAGAAAAAACATTTTTAACCTTTAAAAAAATTATATTTAACTTATAAAAATTAGGAAAATTATTTATAAAATCAGGAAAAATATTTCTAATGTGTTCCAAGTGATCAAACAATAATTAGGAACATTTTAGACCTTTTTTATATTTTTAAAATTTTTAATTATTTTTAAATAAAAAATAAGCTCAAAAATAAAATATTTACTTTAATATAGATTTTATTTTTCCTAAATGGTCTTGATCACAAGGAACTCAAAAAACCACTTTTCATAATTTTCCAAATTATATTGAATTTGATATAATTATTTTAATACAAAAATGCCATTTTACTTAAAAAATCAACTTTAGTGATAAATATACTCCAACTTGATACTAAATTTTTATAGTGAGTTAATGTGATTACCCTTTACAATCTGGAATTTATTTTGTTAAATTTTGAATAATATTTTATTTATTTAATTTTTAATAACTCTTAGACATTTAATTAACTATAAAAATATACAAAATTACTTAAATCCATTTTATATCCTTCTTCAGATTCTCTAACTAGGTAAAACCTACCAAAATTAATCCCAAAATCTTTTTATTTTATTTTATTTTATAAAACTATTTTAAGCAAAAATAGGCAACTAGGTTTGAAAATTAGGGTTTCAAAGCTAGAGATACTCTCTAACATTGCAAAAATTAAAGAACATCCTTATTACCATGAAGAATCAACCACTAAAATTTCAAGTCATGGTGATTATTGTTTACTTAATTAAAATTAAAACATTATAAAGAGTATTTAATCAATTAAAAATAAAACTCAAGTCAAGTAATTTTAATTTTTGTTCCATGCTATTCTCCTCTGTTCACTGAGCAACATGAATTTTTTATTTTATTTTGATGGTTTTTCTACAGAAAGATAATATGGATTTTATAAGCTCTGGAATAACTTAAATCATTTAAATCCGATTTTTCCACTTATCTGAGTCAGCGCCACCTCAACCTCAGCAGCTCTAAACTCACACGCATTGCTCCGCCATTTGATACCGCCATCCACATAACTACTGACTTAGCCCATGTTTTATGTTTCATCTCTTCGTCCAACATGATTCTGGCCCTCCATTTGATACACGTGCAATCAGACGATCCTCTGTCATCGTCCTCAATGGCCATAACACGTGAATCGTCCACACCAAAACCTTAAGATCTCTCTTGATACTCAGCCAAATCACATGGGGTTTGTTCCTACACCCTCATCTACTTAAAAAAAATACATCTATACGATAACATGCTCATGAAATCAAAATTTTCTTCACAATTGGTGAAACTGAGCCAAAAATTAGAGTTTATGGTCTATACCTGAGTCTGAGAGGGGAGGCCTCAATCATATGCTTCTTGAAGCTTTAGTAGAGTCTGAAGAACCTCCTGAAAGTGTTGGTTTCCTATGGTGAATAGGCTGAGTAGGAGTTCAATGAAATGGTGATGCGGCCTTGGTCAAGAGCTAGGCTAGAAGGCTTGGGACAGAGGGGTTTCAATTGAAAACTTCCTCATTTTTCTTGAGGAAGCTTAGGGATGGTTTAATTTTTGGTTTGGTGGAATTTTGATAAGGTGATAGAAAATCCATGGATTTTAAACTCATCTGGATTTCAAACTCAAAATTGAGCTCAGATAGAGGGATTCAGTGGGGGAAAATGGTGAGATTGATCTTAGGAAGTCTTGAAGGAACTCTAGAAGCAATTTGGCAGAGTTTCCCCTAGAAAATTTATGATCTCTCTTGATATCAATAGGAGATGGTGTTTAAATAAAAGGGGAAGGAGTGGCCAACATCACTGGGCAGTGGGTGCAATGTTTTGCATATGTGGAGGGAAGAAAGGTTCAAGTGACCAATTAGAGTGAGCTAACTCAGGTAGTTCAAATTTTAAGTTCAAAGCTTGGGATGACTCTCAATTTTGGAGTTTTTCGGCCACTAGGCCGGTAGGCTAGGCCAGGGCTGGTGGCTAGAGTGGTCAAGGGAGCTAGGGCAGCTTAGTGAAGATTATCTCTGAAGGTTGATGGTTATTGGCAAATATATTTAGGTTTAGTCGAATATGGGATGAGATCGCCTAAAATAAGGGCCCTTTGGTGCATGGTTCATGCAGGGTGGGTTAGGTGGGTCTAACCTGGTCTTTAGGGTCCAAATGATAGTTGTGGTGACTATGACTTGGTCAATTTGAATGGGTTTTATTTAATTTGAAGCTTGGGGTCAAATTCATGTCATGGACTTGGATTTAAAGTTGGGTTTGGATAGACTTTGAGTTTGGTTCAATTGATTGATCAAATTGTCTTGGATGATTATCATGAGAAGTTTGGAGAGGGAATTGAGTGATTTTGAATTGATTTGGGAGTTCAATTTAGGGTATGTTTGGGGCAGCTGCGGCTTATCCATCTTCTGCTGATAAGCAGCTTATTCTGATAATCTGCTGATGAGCAGCTGATTTGAATAAGCTATCTGGCTTTTTGGTTTATGTGTTTGGAAAACAATTGATTATGGATAAATTGTTATTTTGCCCCTGCTATGGGTAAGTTGTTTAGTTGTTTGGTTTGTGTGTTTTATAAACAGCTTATTTGCAGATTTTTTTAGTTAAATGAATAATTTGTCACGCAAAATTTATAATTTTCTCAACAAAATTAAATTTCAAATGTTAAAACAAGAAAATATCAAACACTAAGGCAGTTCATTCTGTTACACATGTTACAATTCTTCTCCAATCAGAGCAAATAACTGCACAAATGTATGTTACACATGCCACGATCAAACCATTGAGAATTTCATAAAAAATAAAAACATGGGTTGGGTTTTATTAAGAATTTTGATATTTAAGTGAAAATTTTAAAAATGGATGTAAGAGGGTGTTAGATTTGTAAATAGCTATGTTTTGGGTGCCATGTATGTAATTGTCCCTTAAAATAAAGGTGACAATGTAAAAGCAATAACCATGTAGCACAATGGCCTTGTTTCTTCAATCACTTTGAATGGCAAGAAAAAATGAACATTTCATAGTAGCAAATTTTTAAAGCCTGAACAAAAAATAAGGATTGAGAAGGAAAAACACCCAAATCTTGTTATTCAAATTAAAGACATAAAGAAAACCAGGGAATTTTTTTATAATTCTCTGGGAATTTTTAGAGACCATAGGCTCCAGAATAGCCATCAACCAAAATTTATACATCCTATTCAAGGCCATCAGTCTGTTAAGGGATTTAGGATGTGCCAATCCCTTAACATTCCAATAAAGAAAGTTCATCATCCAATAGATACACTGGAATAACCAAAGAATTTTAGTCATCAATATACTGGAATAAGATGCATGTTTTTAATACTATTTATTCATCAATCAACAAATAACCTACGAATAACATGCGCACAATACCCTAAAAATACCCTAGGAATAACCTATGAATAACCTGCGCATAGACCTGCAAATAACTTAAAAATAACCCAGGAATAACCTAGGAATAACCTAAAAATAACTTAAACATATCCTCAAAATCAGCCAGGAATAACCTAGCAATAACCTACTCATAACTTAAGAAAAAACTACGCATTACTTTAGAATTAACAAAATAATACACTAAAAATAGCATACAAATAACCTACAAATAACATACGCACAATTCCCTAAAAATACCTTAAGAATAACCCAAGAATAACCTGCTCATAAACCTGCAAATAACTTAAAAATAACCCAGGAATAACCCAACAATACACTAAAAATAACGTACAAAAAATAACCTAAGAATAACCTGACATACCTAAAAATACCCTAAAAATAACCCATGAATAACCTGCGCATAAACCTGCAAATAACTTAAAAATAACCCAGAAATAACCTAGGAATAACCTAAAAATAACTTAAGAATATCCTCAGGAATAACCTAGCAATAACCTACTCATAACTTAAAAAAAAACCTACGCATTACTTCAGAATTAACAAAACAATACACTAAAAATAACGTACAAATAACCTACGAATAACCTGGCATAACCTAAAAATACCCTAGGAATAAACTAAGAATAACCTACGCATAAACCTGCAAATAACTTAAAAATAACCCAGGAACAACTCAATAATACACTAAAAATAACGTACAACAAATAACCTAAGAATAACCTGGCATAACCTAAAAATATCCTAGGAATAATCTATGAATAACCTGCGCATAAATTTACAAATAACTTAAAAATAACCCAAGAATAACCTAGGAATAGCCTAAAAATAACTTAAACATATCCTCAGGAATAACCTAGGAATAACCTAGAAATAACCTACTCCTAACTTAAAAAAAACCTACGCATTACTTCAGAATTAACAAAACAATACACTAAAAATAACGTGCAAACAACCTACGAATAACTTGGCATAACCTAAAAATACCCTAGGAATAACCCAAGAATAACCTGCGCATAAACCTGCAAGTAACTTAAAAATAACATACACATTACTTCAAAATTAACAGAACAATACACTATAAATAACCCAGGAATAACCTGAGAATAAACTAAAAATAACCCACGAGTTAACTTAAAAATAACCCAACAATAACCTATGAATAACCTACAAATAACCTGATTAATAACCTATAAATAACATGAAAAATAACCTAAAATAACCTAAAAATAACTCAAGTTTAACCAGCGAATAAAATATGCCTAACTTATAAATAACCTACGAATAAATTAAAAATAACACAAGAATAACATGGAATAGCTGCCAATAAGAACTACGTTTCGGAGTAACTCAAGAATAACCCAATAATAATTAAACTAATAACCTAAAAATAACTTGAAAATAAAACGATGACAATTACCAGGACAAGTTTTCCTCTTCAATGCCCTCCTTCATCCTCTTCACCTCCTTCCTCTGCTTCATTGACTTCAATGGCTGCTCAACCTCTGTCTTCTTAGCCTCTTCTGATACTATTTTTGATGTCACTTCAGTCTGCGCATACTCTGGATCATCAAACGCCATTGTCTCACGGCTTCCAAGCTATCGAACGAGTGAAATGTGAAACCCTAGCAGACTGAAACCCTAGTAGAGCGAGCGGCGAAAACGAAGAAGAAAAACCACCGAAGAGTATTTTCGAATCGTCTTTCTCAACATTCTAAAAAGCGCGGTACTCGAATCGCGATACTCGAATAGACGCGAGCTCGTACATTGGGCCGGGTCGGCCTTAGTGAATTTTTTTCTTTTTTTTTTAATTACGTGGACAAGTGGGTCCCACATTTTCCACACGACAAAATTTTATTGGCCAGCGTACCATGCGGACCGTCAGGTCTCCTGATCGAAAAATCGCTCCTGTTTGGGGCAGCTGTAGCTTATCCAGCTTCTACTGATAAGCAGCTTATTCTGAAAATCTACTTATGAGCAGCTGATCCAAATAAACTATCTGGTTGTTTGGTTTGTACGTTTGAAAAACAATTGATTCTGGATGAATGACTATTCTGTCCCTATTGTGGATAAGATGTTTAGTTGTTTGGTTTGTACGTTTTGTAAACAACTTATTTGCAGAAATTTTTAGTTAAATGAATAATTTGTCACACAGAATTTGTAATTTTCTCAACAAAATTAAATTTCAAATCTTAAAACAAGAAAATACCAAACACTAAGGCAGTTGATTCTGTTACAAATGTTACAATTTTTCTCCAATCAGAGCAAATAATTGCACACATGTATGTTACACATGCCATAATCAAACCATTGAGAATTTCATAAAAATGAAAAACATGGGTTGGGTTTTATTAAGAATTTTGATATTTGAGTGAAAATTTGAAAAATGGATGTAAGATGGTGTTAGATTTGTAAATAGCTATGTTTTGGGTGCCATGTATGTTTTGGGTGCCATGTATGTAATTGTCCCTTAAAATAAAGGTAACAATTTAAGAGCAATAACCATGTAGCACAATGGCCTTGTTTCTTCAATCACTTTGAATGTCAAGAAAAAATGAACATTTCATAGTAGCAAAGTTTTAAAGCCTGAACAAAAAATAAGGAATGAGAAGGAAAACCTTCATTCAAAACATTCAGACATGAACAATTTTGGGGCATTTGGGTTAAACTTGGGTTTGGATTGGGCTATAGTTTAGGTTAGGCTCAATTGATGGTTCAAATTGGTCTAAGGTTTTGTAATGAAGAGTTTTTGGATATCAATTGGGTAGAAATTTGGGAGTTATGAGGTTCAATTTGATGGAATTTAGACTTGGTGCAAATTTAGGGATCTTAACTTAGGTTGGATTTGGATGAGATTGGCCAGAGGGAATTGAAAGTTCAACTTGTTCTAAAGGAATATTATAAGGAATTTGGAATTCAAAATTAGGGAAATTGGATAGGTTAGGAGGTTCAATATGGTCAAATTGGTTATTTTGGTTGAGCTTGGAATTTAGGTTTAAAATTAGGTTCAATTGAGCTTCAATTTGGTTTCAATCAAGCTTAGACATGATGAATTTGAGTTTATAATTGAAATTGGGGAATTTTGGGATCAATTTGGTGGAAATTGGAGGTGAATTGGGGTAATTGGGCGTTAAAGGGCAAGACTGAGATTTTGGTCAAAACTGGTCAAATTGGGCTTCATGAGTGTTCAAGATTCATTTTATGGGTGTTAGAAATGATTTTGAATTTTTTTGAGAAATTTGGGCCACCAAGGGCATTTTGGTAATTTGGCAAATTAAGGGGTGTTTTGGTAATTTTAAAAATTTAGGGTGTTTTGGGTAGTTTGGATGGTTTAAAGGAGTTTGGGTATTTTTGGACAAAGTTGGGTGGTTTGGGCAATTTTGAGGATCTTTTGGTTTCAAGGGTAATTGGGCAATTGTGGGAAAGTTTGGGGGGCAAAAGGCTAAAATTTGGTATTTATGTAAAATTGGGGTTCAATAGGATGTTAATCATAAAATTACCTTTCATGAGCCATGTGACCAAGGGAACCACACTTTGGATCCTCCATGTGTAGGTCTTAGCCAAACGCTAGCCTAGGGCTAATGGTGTAGGCGACCATCCACATGAGTTTCCAAAAAGAGTAAGGGATCAACTAAGCATATTTGGTTAAGGGTTAAGGTTGTCAGTGCAAGTGAAGGGTATCAAGTGTATGTGTGTCTCAGATTGAAAAAGATCACATCACTGAGGGTCAGCCCTAAGGCCAAACAGTCTTATGGGGACTCCTCTTGAGCTCCCTTATATTGCTCCACCTAATAAGCGCTAGAGGTTAGAACCAACATGTGGAACTTCAAGATGAGAAGAGAAGAGTTTTAGAATTTATAAAGGTGATCATGCCATCACCATTCCTCTAGGATAGTCAATAGACAAGTCCTATAGCTAGATCAGAGGCTTCTAAGGAAGAGACTAGACCTCAACAAAAAGTGAGGTCAACAAATGGACCCCTAATAGGTGTGGTGTGTCGGGCAAGCACACCACATGTATTGGCATTGACTAGAGAGATCAACAAAGCCAACACAACTATCCAAGCTAAGATACTTGAATAAGACAGAGAAAAAGTGAAGAAAATTTCCGCTGGGGAGTAAACAGGGACTCTCACTAGGGAAACAGAAAGGGGATGCCAAAGATAGCTATCAGAGAAACTGATGGCCAAAGTGAAGATTCGATTCGATTTTGATGTCTTAAATCTTAATTATGAATTTAATTTTGATTTAAAATTTTGGGAGAGAGAATTATGTGTGGGGAGACCAGATTGAGATGAAAATGACAGGGACTCACATCCAAATCAAAAGGTCAATTAAAAGTGAAAATAAATGAGAGAATAGAATGCCCTACTCCATTTAGGGTGGTCTTATACCCATCTCAAAGAATGGGGAATCAGAATTTAGGTACTGATCCTGATAAGAGAATTGAAATTTAGGTACCAGCCTTGGAATGAAAATCAAAAGCCTTGTTCCATTTAAGGGAGCCTCACACCAATATCGAGGATTGAGAATAGGATGTTTTGTTCCATTTAAGGGGGCATCACACTTACCTCAGAAAATCTGAATCTAAATATAGGTACTGACCCTGGGATAAGAAATAGATTTTAAGTACCAGCCTCAGAAGGAGAATCAGAAGCCTTGGGCCTAACATCGATCTCGAGGATTGAGAATAGGATGCCTCATTCCACTTTAGGGAGCCTCACACTGATCTCGATGATTGAGAATAGGATGCCTTGTTCCATTTAAGGAAGACTAACACCTACCACAAAAGATAGGAATCAAAATTTAGGTACTAACATTGGGATAAGAACTAGAATTTTGGTACCAGCCTCAGAAAGAGAATTGGAAGCCTTGTTCCATTTAAGGGGGCCCCACACTGATCTAGAAGATTGACAATAGGATGCCTTGTTCCATTTAAGGAGACCTCACACCTACCTCAAAAGATGGGAATCAGAATTTAGGTACTGACCCCAGGATGAGAACTATAATTTAAGTACCAGCCTTGGAAGGAGAATCGAAAGCGTTGTTCCATTTAAGGGGGCCTCACGCCGATCTCGAGGATTAAGAATATGATGCCTTGTTCCATTTAAGGGGGCCTCACACCTACCTCGAAAGATGGGAATCATAATTTAGCTACTAATCCCAGGATGAGAATTGGAATTTAAGTACTAGTCTCAGAAGAAGAATCAAAATTCTTGTTCCATTTAAGGGGACCTCAAATCAATCTCAATGATTGAGAATAAAATGCCTTGTTCCATTTAAGGGGCCTCACACTTACCTCGACAGATGGGAATCAGAATTTAGGTACTAATCCCAGGATGAGAGCTGGAATTTAGGCACTAGCCTAAATAGGAGAATTAGAAGCCTTGTTCCATTTAAGGGGTCTCACACCGATCTCAAGGATTGAAAATAGGATGTTGATACGGGTTGATTTAGTGTGAGAATTTTGTAAATATTTTTTAATTTTACAAAATTACACACGACAAATATATAATAAATATGTAATATAATCCCAACAAAAATACTTTTTATGAAAAAAATTTATCTTTTAAAACTCTTTTTAAACTGTCAAATTCCCTTTAAAATCAACAGAAGTGTACATATTGCTCAAGTAATAAAGGGCTCTAATGGAATCCTAGATATCGACCCCACAGGGAAGTTGGGAAATCTAAAAAGCAAATTATGAAAATTATTTTATAATCTAAAAATACAAAAATAATAGTAAAGTAAAGTGCAAAGTTTGAAAATTATCTACTCAAGTGAATGCTATATAAAATGCAGATGTAAGACTACAGAGTTTAAACTAAACTAAATACTAAACTTTCAAAAGTAAAATTACAAAAATTAAATAAAGTTTTTATTGTGACGGAAAGTTCAAATTTAAGAAAGCATCATTCCCCTTTACAATGAGTATATGGATTGTAAAGAAATTGAATTCATTTGAAATTATATATAAAAAAATGTTTTGTGTCAAGTTTGAGCAATCCTATTCTTTAGCCTCTTTTGAGTGCTACATAGAACATTGACTAATCCAGAGTTTGGTCCCTAATTCCGTGGTTAGGCTGGGTGGATACCGACTGCCACTTCAGAGCTCCCACTACTCTCTCCTCTGAGGACTAACAATATCGCTTTATTTCTTAATTAACTTGACCAAATTCTGGATTTTAATTTGTCACCTTAAGATCTTCAATTCTACACCGAACAAAGCATATTTCCCTATTTATTTGTACCCAATCTCATGGATGACATACTCTCCCATGAAATTCAATGTGATTCTTCCAATATTGTAGAAGTTATATCTCATTTAAGAACATATGTGTCTCAACAAGTTTTAACATTTCAATTGGCCAGATTGAAAAGTAAATGAAGATCAGAGTTCAAATTGTCAAAAATTATTGATATTTAAAATCATATAAAACAAAATCTATTCTTCACAAAACCATATCTCAAAGTAAGGAGAAGAATAATGAAGACTACTCAGAATTCATGAGAAGGATACGAGAAAACATGGATTTCATCTATAAAAATAAGTTTACAAAATAAAAGAAATAAAAATACAACTTATCTCACAATCCTTCCCAAGCAAATCCCTAGAAGTTCTTTTCAAGCCTTTCTCTCTTTACAGTCACTCCCAATTCTCTCTTCGAAGTGTAATGAAGAAGAAATCTCTTACCTTCCCTCTTCTCTTACAACCCTAGAAGAAAATCTCCTCATCTCTCTCTATCTCTAAGTCACGCCAACTTTCTCTCTCCCTCACACCACACGCTTGACAATTGAGAAGTCTTCTTCTTTTATTTTGGGCTGCCTCCTTTGGAAAAAAATTCAAAATTCCCTCCAAAAGTAAACTCATTTGAACTCAAAAGATGTGTCATTTGATCCAAGAGACATATCCCCTCATAAAAGAACCTTCCAAAGTGTCTAGATGCATTGAATTACTCCAAGAGATGTGTAGAACAAGTGTCCTTTTGAAATTCGCATAAAAATTCATCTCGAACTGCCTTAATTTTAAAAATTCATCCCTAGTGCATCATGCGCCAGTTCTCTGAATTTTGGCGCATCATGAGCCTATCAGGCGCATCATGCATTAGAATCCCAAAATTCATTGTTTTGGCTCCAAATTTCATCCTTTTTGCCATTTTTTGCTCCAAATGCCTAAAAATGATATACCTACAATAAAAACAAAAAAAATAACATTCTTTAAAGTGCAATATCACCAAAAATAAGCATAAAATAAGAACTTAAATTAATATATTATTTTGGTGTATCAAAATCCCCCAAACTTAAATGTTACTTGTCCTCAAGTGACACTTTTATTACATAAAAGCATATGACTTAGGATAGAGATTAACTTATAACTTTTATACTTTAGTTTAATAAATAGAATAAAAAAATTTAA
>NW_018164864.1:229482-242935 GCF_001263595.1 Phalaenopsis equestris | reverse complement strand
CAACACCCCGGGTCAACCCTAAAGCCAAGTAATCCTGTAGGGATTCTTCTTAAATTCTCTTATAATGATCTTACCTATTAAATGCTAGAGGTTAAGATCAATATGTGGAATTTCAAGTTGAATAAAAAAAAAAAAAAATTTTGAATTTCTAATAGTGGGGTACCTCTTCTAGTTTTCTAAGACTAGTCAATAGGAAAGTCCTAGGGCTAGACCTAGGCTACTAAAGAAGTTTTCTAGACCTCAACCAAAAGTGAGGTCAACACGCATCATGCGCCAGAATCCCAAAATTCATTGTTTTGGCTCCAAATTTTGTCCTTTCTGTCATTTTTGCTCTAAATGCCTAAAAATGATATACCTGCAATAAAAACACAAAAATAACCTTCTTTAAAGTGGAATATCACGAAAAATAAGCATAAAATAAGTACTTAAAACATAAAAGTATATGACTTAGGATAGATATTAACTTATAACTTCTATTCTTTAGTTTAATAAATAGAATAACAAAATTTAAAAAAAACCTTTAATAAATTAGATTCAAATTCTAAGTCTAGGAATATTTAGTAATCAAATTTAAGATTTATGAATCTCTATTCATTTCAAGAATAATTGCAATTACAAAATTAAGGTCATTTAGAACATTCATATGAACAAGAACTTCATTGAAATTTTACTATGAATGCTACTGATACTCCAATATAAGTTTAGAAAATGTAATAAAGCTCATTCCTTAAGTTGATTCAAGTGAAGCCAATTTTTTATTAGGCATCTTCTCAAGCTTCTCCTCAGTTATTTTTCTTTTCTTTTTATTTTTTTCTTTTTATTTTATTATTTTTTTCTTTTTTTTTCTTTTTTTTTTTAGGATCTTTTCAATCCCACCTTCTTTAAAGTGGAATATCACGAAAAATAAGCATAAAATAAGTACTTAAAACATAAAAGTATATGACTTAGGATAGATATTAACTTATAACTTCTATTCTTTAGTTTAATAAATAGAATAACAAAATTTAAAAAAAACCTTTAATAAATTAGATTCAAATTCTAAGTCTAGGAATATTTAGTAATCAAATTTAGATTTTTGAATCTCTATTCATTTCAAGAAAAATTGCAATTTAATTGCAATTACAAAATTAAGGTCATTTAGAACATTCATATGAACAAGAACTTCATTGAAATTTTACTATGAATGCTACTGATACTCCAATATAAGTTTAGAAAATGTAATAAAGCTCATTCCTTAAGTTGATTCAAGTGAAGCCAATTTTTTATTAGGCATCTTCTCAAGCTTCTCCTCAGTTATTTTTCTTTTCTTTTTATTTTTTTCTTTTTATTTTATTATTTTTTTCTTTTTTTTTCTTTTTTTTTTTAGGATCTTTTCAATCCCCCCTTTTTTTCTTTCTTTTTCTTTTTCAAGTGAGGATTACTATATCTGGACAGCCTTTAATAATTTTGAACTTCACTATCCTCTTCTTAAAGTCAAAACTCTATACATTTCTTCACTTTATAAATTATTATTAGTTTATGATTTTTCATAAAATCTCATTATTTTCTTCTTACATAAAACTCTAAAATTTTTAACACTTCAAAAATATAATTTTCTTTACTTTAAATAGGAAAACATAGTCTTATCCTATCATACCAATTATCCTTAATTTTAGAACTGACCTTTATTATTAAAAACTTTTTATCTAAATTTACCACAATTTCATAAACATAATTATAGTCATTTTAACTTTAATCTTAATATCCCAGGTCATGTTAAATTAATTTTAAAAATATTGTTACTTAAGAACAAATAAAATTTAGTTTACTTATTTTCTTAAAGAAATATTTCTTCCCCCCAAACTTAAGTTTTTTGGTATTTTAAAAATGTTCTAGCACACAATTTAGTTGGTGAAAGAAATAAGTAATTCGCATTAAAATAAAAAATGACCTGTAGAAGATTTCTGACTACGAAACTGGGCTCTGGTATACTGCATGTACTAATTGTAAAACTACATACAGGCTTTAAAGCATTAAATAAAACACAATATATTCTAGAGAACTTGCTGAGAATTAAGAACAAAAATACAAAAATCGAAAAACTAAACTGAAAATACTAACACTACAGAAAGTTAAAGTTTACAGTTACTATTACTGATTCAGTTCACAACACAACATAAAAGTTTTTACTACAACAGTTTCAATTAAAAGTATATCACAATACACTCACAAATAACAAACAAACATCAAAACACACTAAACTAAATTAATAAAAATCAATTCTCATCTCCTTCCTCTTCATCATCGGAATCTTCTAATTCTCCTCCTCCTTCTTCTTCATCATGAACACAAGCATAGGGAGTGAAACTGGGGTAAGCAGGAAAGTCCACATTAGGTTCACCCCTAAGATGTCTTACCATAGCATTTTCATAATCAATATTATGTTGAAATCTCCTCTATTGATATTCATCATTATACATATAATCAAAAATTGGTGTCTGAATTTTCCCCTAATTAATAAAGAATTTGAATATTAACTATGTCCATTTATTGAATCATCAGTTGGTCCATAATACCTTCAAGTGATACAAATTGAGAAGTAGATGCCTCTGCAGTAGATATAGAGGGACTATCCCATCTTCCACTTCTAAATTCAACAAATGATTTTACTCTCTCAATCATATGCCTCCCAATTAAATTCTGTGGCTGTAATCTTTCTTCATTTCTACGAGATTCTACTCCTGATTGTTCACATAGAGTGAAAATCAGGTCAAGGTATCCCAAACCACCAGTAGTAGAACTACTAGCTATACTTTGAGCATGTTGAAATATAAGTGCGCCTACATCTATTGCCTTCATGTTCTGAATGCAATAGTTTGGTATAGCTCTATCTTTTGTAACATCAATCAAATGATTTGTTGGCAACAGTCTGGTAGAAATGAAGTAGTATCATACTTCTGACTGAATAGTCAACATGGAAGCAGGGAATTTAACTATCTTGTTATTCTTAATCTTCCACTCCTCTCTTCCATCAGCCAAAAATGCAATCACTTCATCCGGTGATGAATCAGTCATCACGAATGTAGCATATTCATCAAAAAATACACCCCTCAAACCAAAAAAAGTATTGATCTGATCAGCAGTAAATTCAACTTGTTTACGTCTAACTAGGATTTGATCTTCATTAGTGAACCTCAGGTTTTCATAAAACTTTCAAACCATCGGGACAATCGCTACTGCAGTGAAGTAGCAAAATCTTTCTCAGCTTTAGGCGAGAATCAGTCTCGATCTCGTCGCCCGATTTTACAAACACCCGTTCTTGGATCATTCTTCTTGTCTCCATTTGAGTATTATAACTGTGTTGGGCTTTAAAACTAAAAAATCTTCATGCATCAAAATCTTCAGATGGATTTCCTCTCTTAACTCAGGGAGCCATTTGAAAATTCTACAAAAATCTAAATAATTCTAAATAAACTGCTAAATAAAAAATCTAACTCCTCAAGCAAGATTATTTGTTAAGAAAATTTTCACTATGAGTTTTCTTCATACTTTTTCATCAAAAATCCCAAATTTTGGATTTCCGAAATCTATGGTGAACATTAAAAATCCAAAAAAGATTTCTACATTAAAGTGAAGCTCTTACTAAGTGAAGATGAAATCTATGGGTTTTAGCCTCTGAATCCTTCTCTTTCGTCCACAATGTGATGCCCTAAACCAATATCTTGAGGTAGGAGATGACTTAAGTAGCAACAATGGAGTTTGTCCGTGCAATTTCATAGTTTTCTAGACTATATGGCGTGTTCGGACCTTTGGCACATCATGCACCAGAGCTTAAATTTGCCAGATTTTGGTTTTTGTAGAAATCTGTTCTGTATTACTTTACGTCAACCTCTATTTGACTCAAATAAACCTTTCTAAGCATAATTAAATATCACACTAACAACAAATTTTCACAAACAACACAAAACTCACATTTATATATAAAATCCATGCTATTACAAATTAATATTTTTCAAGCCAACAAACATCAAATTCAGTGTTCTTAAGCAAACCAACATCCTAACACTACAATCTAAACATCAAAATTCAAAACATAAACATAGATAGTGTTTATTAGAAAGGAAATTCAATCCAACTCAATAAAATAACTAAAACAAATAGTACTAAACAAAACATTTGGTGCGTAAATTAAGATCAAACATCTTTTTCACTATCGTCCCACCGGATATCTCCCATAGATTGGTAGTGCACATACAGGTTGTAAAAGAGTCGATAAGGAAATTCATTAGTTGAATTTCAATCCAAGAATGTCTCTTGAATATATGTACCAAACCATCTTCAATAAGCCTAGTATGTTCAAAATGTTCCTCTAGTCTCCAATCTAGATGATCCAACATTACAGTAATATTCCAATCACATGCATGAGATTCTGCACCTCTTTTTCAAACTTCTTGATCTTCTTCAAAAGTGCACTTGAGTTGTAGTAGGGCTAAATAGGTGATGAATTATGAGATCCTTTATCCATCAACCCATTCATATTATTTTCATCTCCCATTCCAATACCATTGCAATAGACTTCTGGATCCATCAGCTTCCATGGAAGAAGCAGTTTTTCCCAACATTCATAAGGCACTTGCGCTTGAGTGCATAGTAAAAAAATTGTGGATGGATGTCCAAGTCCAGTTACAGATCCATTGATAACCAAACCTAAAACTGATTTCACAATAATAGCTCCAAATTAATAGTTTTTCTGGTTTGAATGCAGTAATTTAAAATAGCGCTCTCCTTTGTTACCTTACTAATCTTCATAGTAGGCAGTAATTCTGATGAAATGAAGAAGTGCCAGGATTTTGAAACTGCATTTAAAAATGATGAGGGAAAACTTACATTTCCATCATCTCTGGCCTCCCAATTCACATCTTCATCCGTAAGGTAGCGGTAGAGTTCATTCATCTTATCTCCTGTAGGGGTAAAATTTGCATAATGGCAATTAGGGATAATCTCAATCATAAACATCTTGTTTATTCTTGAAGGATTGAAATACTCAAACCTGCCTTGCATGTAAATCATTCCTTGGTTGATCCCTTGAATATTGGCATAAAATTCTTTTAATACAGGAACAAAAACAATGACAGTAGTGTAGCAAAGCACTTCCCAATGCCTCTACGCAATAGTCTCTTCTACTCAAATATTTGCAATGTTAAATCCTCGATTCACAAATTCCCTTTTTTTGATAAGCCTCTTCTTCACTAGCACTCGATCATGTAACTTCTGCACATCAATACTGACGAACTTTCTCCAGTTGAAAATTCCAAATCTAACGGAGTTTTTAGAATGGGAAGCTATAGGATTTAAAAATTGGTGACTCTTCTTTTATTTTCCCCCTAAAATATGGTTTGAATTCAGTTTTTAGGAGTTATATGGAGAAGAAACTACCAAAAACCACCATTTCACACATTTTAAATCATTTTCAAACACGCGACGCATCATGCATCAAACCTGGTGCATCATGCACAAATTCCAAAATTTTTGCTGTTTCGATTTTGATCCAATAAATTCTCAATTTTTTCATAAAACTAGGCAAATAAAGATGTTTCTAAATATTTTATCAAATTCACGGACTATATAAAGACCTAAACATAAATATACACAAAATATTTTAAACAAAACAAACTCAAAAGCAAACTAAACAATGATAAATATGGGTTGCCTCTCACAAAGCATTTGGTTTAATGTCGTCAGCCGGACATTCCTAACCAATCTTATTTTTGTTGAGCCAACATTACAATCTCTTTAAAACTTAGTCTTTGACAATCATAATATGATTTCAATCTATGCTCATTCACATTAAATATTCTTCCAGTCTTGGGGTCCTCAATATTAACTGCCCCATAGGGATAGACTTTTATAACTATGAATGACCCTTTCCACCTTTATTCAATTGCAATAATCTTTTTTCACCTGCTTCTTTCAAATTGAAATTGAATTCTTTTATAGCCCAAAAAGCTTTATGTTTAATTGAACTGGCAAGTGACAAGTTTTCCCAAAAATTAATCTCTAAGGGGACATTCCTATAGATGACTTATAGGATTAGGTGACTTATAGGTTGTCTTATATGCTCATAATGCAGTATCTAATCTAGTAAACCAATCCATTTTACTAGGATTAACACTTTTTCCATAATTCTTTTAATTTCACAATTAGATATTCTGCTAAATCACTCGTCTAGGGATAATAAACAGTTGCAACTTTATGCACTATATTATATTTTTCCACCAATCTTGTAATTGTTGCACTTCTAAAATGAGATCCTCCATCGGTAATGACTACTCTAGGCATTTTCCTGTTGTTTTGTCAGTCCAAATGGTAAAATACCACTAAAAATATAATTTACAATATTAACATTTTGAGGTAAAGTGATTGCTTCGATTCATTTTGAAATGTAATCCACTACAATCAATATGTATATTTTTCTGAATGAGGGTATAAATGGTCCCATAAAATCTAATCCACATGCATAAAAAATTTCAATTTTTGAATTAAAATTTAGAGGCATTTCATTTCTTCTTGAAATATTACCTACTCTCTGACACCGATCACATGTTTTGATATAAATATTAACATCTCTAAATAGAGTAGGCCAATAAAATCCAGATTGTAAAATTTTGTGAATAGTTCTATCATTCCCAAAATGTCCTCCAAATTCAGAATCATGACATTTTTGAATAATCTCTTGAATTTCTTTATAAGGCACACATCATCTCATTATTAAATCCTTACATTACTTATATAAATATGGATCAATATAAGAATATGATTTTGCATCATGAATGAATTTCTTTTCCTGTTGTTTTGTTAATCTATATGGTAAAATACAACTAACAATATAATTTACAATATCAACATACCAAGGTATTTCCCATCCTTTTACAACATAAAGTCTTTCATCAAGAAAAGTTTCATTAGTCTGTTTTTTATATCAAGTATTTCTTCTTATTCTAGCCTCGCTAGATGATCAGTTATTTAATTATCAGTCACTTTCCTATCAACTATTACAAAATCCAACTCTTGTATAAGAAGTACCCATCTAATTAATCTTGGTTTAGCATCCATCTTTTGCATCAAATATTTAATAGCCGAATGGTCAGGCCGAATGGTCATAGCCGAATGGTCAGTATGCACAAAACATTTAGCTCCAATCAGATATGACCTAAGCTTATCAAAAGCATGCACAATGGCTAATAGCTCTATTTCAGTGGTGGTGTAATAATCTGAGCATTATTAAGAGTCTTACTATCAGTATATAACTTTAAAAATCTTATCATATCTCTGCCCTAAAATAGCTCCTATTGCATAATCACTAGCATCACACATTAATTCAAAAGGTTTCTTCCAATCAGGTGAAATAATTATAGGAGTAGTGATCAATTTTTCCTTTAAAGTTTCAAAGGATTTAAGGTAGTTTTGATTAAAGTTAAATTTTGTATCTTTTTCCAGACGTTGGCATATATTTTTAGTAATTTTTTAAAAGTCTTTAATATATCTCGTGTAAAATCCAACATATTCTAAAAAGCTCCTAACTCTTATTATAGTAGGTGGAGGTAAGTTTGATGTAACATGTATTTTCACAGGAACTACTTCCATGTTTTTTTTCTGAAATTTTATGTCCAAGCACAATTCTTCCAGCAATCATAAATTGACATTTTTCCCAGTTCAATACGATATTAGTCTTTTCACAATGTTCCATAACTTTTTTCTAAATGATTTAGACATATTTCGAATGAAGTTCCAAAGACAGAAAAATCGTCCATAAAGACTACAATCCCTTTTTCAATCAAATCACTGAAAATTGACATCATACATCTTTGAAATGTTGTAAGTGCATTACATAATCCAAAGGGCATACATAATCCAAAGGGCATTCCATAATCCAAAGGGCATTCATCAAAAAGAAAAGTTCCATAAGGACTAGTAAATGTTGTAAAGAGCCCGTGGTACGTTAGCCTTTTATTTATGAACATTTGGTGATAACCAGTATATCTATCTAAAAAACAAAAATATTTATGCTCAGTCAATCTATCCAACAACTAGTCCAAAAAAGGTAAAGGAAAATTATCCTTCCTAGTGACATAATTTAATTTTTTATAGACTATGCAGATTCACCAACCAGTGACTTGTCTTTTTCATATTAATTCATTATGCTCCTTTGTCAATATAGTCACACCTCCTTTCTTTGGAACAAAGTGAATTGGACTAACTCAAGCACTTTCTGAAATATGATATATTATTCTAGCATTTAACTATTTTAAAATCTCTTTCTTCACAACTTCTTTCATCATAGGATTTAATCTCCTTTGCGGATCAACTATCGGTTCATGTTGATCTTTTAATAAGATTTTATGCATACAAACTAAAGAACTGATTTCTTTAATATCAGCTAATGTCCATCCAAATCCTTTCTTATATTTTTTTAAGGTTTCTAACAATTGTTTTTCTTGTGTATTAGTTAATTTTGAGGATACTATAACATATAATGTAGATAAATCTGCTAAAAATGCATACTTCAAATGTTTAGGAAGCATTTTTAATTCTTGTTCAGAAGGTTTCTCAATAGATGGAATCAAATTCTTGTTACTTTCAATAGGATCAAACATTTCATATTTTTTCTGAACATAATCCAAATCCTCTTTACTCACTTCCATAGATTCATTTTGAATTTTATCCTCATCTTGATATTCCATATATTCCTTTTTAAATTCACTTTCAAAAGTCTTCTTAAAATATTCATTAATATCCATTTTGAAGCATTCAATCTCTTACTCTTTTGCAAGGTATCTCATTAATTTTATAATATTAAATGTAACCTCTTGATCACTAACTCTCATAGTTAGTTCTCCTTTCTGCACATCTATCAAAGCTCTTCAAGTGGCAAGTGATAGGAATTTCTTTAACTTCTTCCGCATCTAAAACAATAAAGTCCTCAGGAAAGATAAACTTATCAACTTTTACTAAAACATCTTTTATAACTCTTTTAGGATAGGTAATTGAATGATCAGTTGATTGAAGAGTTACAGTTGTAGGTGAAATATCTCCTAAGCCCAACCTTCTTGATAACGACATAAGATTAATACTAGCTTCTAAATCACATAAATCTTTTCTATAAAATCATTTGCCAATAGCACAAGAAATTGCAAGACTTGCAGGATCTTTAAGTTTTCAGGAAGCTTTTTCTAAATTATTGCGCCACACTCTTCGTTGAGTGCAACAGTCTCATTATCTACAAATTTCCTTTTCTTATTAAGTATATCCTTTATGAACTTCACATAGCTTGACATTTTTTCCAAAGCTTCAACAAATGAAATGTTTATCGTTAATTTCCTAAAAATATCCAAAAATTTCAAAAATTGATTATCTCTGTGTTTCTGCTTCAATCTTTGAGGAAATGGAGGTGGTGGTCTTTCTACAGTGATTTTTATTGGTTTAATTGGACTTTCTGCTTCAAAATGAAAATCTTCGCGCTGCCTCAAGGAGCTGCTGCGGTAAAGCAGCTGCGAGGAAGAGAAGTTGACTGTCTGTTTGGTGCAACTATGTGAAACCAGCTGTCGAGCAGTTGTTTATATAAAATAGACAATTCCACCCCTCTTCAGTAAAGTTGTTTAACATAAAATATAAAATAAATTTTATATTAAACAAATTATTGATTAAACAATAAATTTATATTAATATATAATTAAGTAGTTTTGATAATTAATTCACTATCATTTGTGACTTTGTAATTATAAATGATTTTGTAAATAAATAAATATGTATACATAGATCACCACATGATGCTTTACATAGCAGAGTAAAGCGTACTTCCAAGTAAAAATTTTAAGACATCGGCTACACTAAAAGAAAATCATTTGATTTAATAAATAAAATAGTAATGCAACAATCGTGAAGGGATACGCAACAAGCCTCCATGCTTGATTTGTAAAATCCCCAACACCACTAGTATGGAGTTTCATCACAAAACTAATATAGAGCTCAAAACAGCTACTCAGACAACTGCACTTTTCTCATACCACTGAAAAACTGCACATCTGCAGCAATTTTATAAAAGAGATTATAGGAAGGACTACAATCCAATAAAAAAAAAGAGAAGCCGAGAACAAAATGAGGGACTGGATAAAAATAAAATGGAAAATATAAGCAATCCAACAGCTCTATAGAGCTGCCATAATCTCTTTCAATGATCCTAAAACAACATAGTAATAGAAAAACCTCATCAATTTTTATCAAAACAATGGCTCATTTCATTTTAACACCAAAGAGTACAGCATATAGCACATGATTATCCAATCTGCCAACATGCCATCAATATTTGACAAAAGCTCAATTAAAATTCCTGAAGCAATTTTTAAAAAACATAACACAAAACTAATAAGAATTGTGTTGTATCTGCAACAAAAGCTGCGACCAAAAATTTAAAGTCTTCAGCCCTTGAGTTCTAGCTACAGTTAACAAAGACACATAATTGCTCTAATAAATAGTTTAGCTGTCCAATATGTAACTCTTACTAACTTGGGTGTTATGAATGTAAATTCCCTGAGTATTATAAGTGCTGCATAAATAAAAACTGGAGTAGGACGACTCTAAAAAACCCTATCCATCAGAAAATTCATGTTCCGGGATATCCTAATAAATCGAAACACAGGTATCAAGCAAAGATGAGAGCTAACGAAGGGAGTATTCCGATCCGTCACAGTAATAAAGGCATTGTTAGAAAACTTAGAATCAAATAAAATGCAATGCTTCCCATATCTCCGATCACCGACACATGCACATTCTCCACTTCCAAAAAAATAAATAAAAAAACAATCGTCCCAAAGCAGGCAAGAGAGAAGAGATGGAAATAGAGGAATCAAAGAGATGGGGACGACGAGTACCTGATCCCAGAGAAGACTGTTGGATGTGGTCAGAAGTGCACCGCCGTTGGGAGCAGAAGGGTGAACGAACGGGAGATAAGAAGAACGAACGAACGCCAGAGGAGGGGGAAGGAGAAGAGCTTGCTTTGGCGTAACATTCCGAATGATCCAACTTCCAATCTAAGGGGGCAACCGGTAAAAATAGGATCGCAGAATGCGGGCCGCGCGGCCCGTTTTTGCAAAATTCTCCAATGCGGTCGCCGCGAAGCTCCTCTCCCGCGCCCCCAAACAGTAGATTTTGGTCGTAAGCTGCCGCGAAGCTCTCCAGCCGCTCCCCAAACAGAGCCTAAATCTTCTCCAACTTTAATCTGCTCTTTGTTATGATCTTTAGGATTTACTTCAACATTACTAGGCAATGTTCCTGAAGGTCTATTGCTAAGTGCGGTAGCAATACATCCCAATTAATATTCCATATTTTTTATTATAGTTCCTTGACTTTATAATTGACTACCCATTTGCAATATCAATTCTTCCATTGATAGCTTTTTCTTCTTACTCTACAAACTATTAAATCTTGGGGGGTAATAAGGTTTATAAATTTGATTCCCTTGATTATTAAAGTTTCCCAATGGGTTTGCAGTATTATTACTCCATTGTGGATTTGCAGCATTAGAGTTATTGTTGCTCCAACTAAAATTTGGATGATTCTTCCATCTAGGATTATAATAATTGGCATAAGGGTTATTGATTATTAGATTGGTTGTTTATTTCATTTAAGGTGTCATAAGAAGATTGAGATCCTATCATTTGTCCCAATGAGTTTTCCTCAATCACATGTGCTGCTTTAGAATAATTCATTCCATATTGATATATCTTCTTTGATATAACAACTATTTGGGCAGCTAACATAGATATTACATCATAATCATGAATACTAGCTACCCTTTTTGGATTTACCCTTTCAAAGGGCCATTGAAAATTATTAGTAGTCATCTCTTTAATTAATGAACATGCTTCATCAAATGGTTTTGACATTAATGATCTACCAGCAACAACGTCAATTATCGATCTAAGAGATCCAACCAACCCATTAAAAAAATTTGAATTGTTAACCAATCCGGCATTGCATGGTGTGGACACTTTTAAGGAGATCCTTAAATCTTTCCCAAGCTTCATAAATTGATTCCCCTTCAAACTGACAAAAAGATGTGATATCATTTCTAAGCTCAGTAGTTTTAGAAGATGGGAAATATTTAGATAAGACATTTTGTGATAAATCTCCCCATGTTCTGATAGATCTAGGTGCTAAAGAGTTTAATCACATATTATCTTTATCCCTTAGTGTAAAATAAAACATTCTAAGCCTGATGACATCCTTTGATACTCCATCATATTTAAATGGAGCACACAATTCTAGAAAACTAGCAAGGTGTAAATTAGGATCTTCAGTAGGTGTTCCTCTAAACTGATTGTTTTGTACCATCTTTATAATAGCAGGTTTAAGCTCAAATGAATTGGCAGCTACAACAGGGGTTTGTATACTTAAATGAATTTCATCTGTTGTAGGATTAACATAATATCTTAAAGGTCTCTGATGATGCTCATTTCCATTTCCTACATTGTTTAAAATACAAGCCATTTTGCTAAAAGGATCTTTCTCTTTTTTTTTATTTTCATATTTTTCTAATAGTTCTCTCTAACTTAGAATCATAAGGTACTAAATTTTCAGATCTTACACTACGCATAAACAAAATAAAGCAAATAATAAAAGGCAAGTAAACACACTTAAATAAGAAAATGTTCAAACAAAACTACGAACACTCTTTTTTTTATTTTTTATTTTTTTTGAAATAAAATAAAGCAAAATATTAATATTTTACATTACTTCCCCGCAATGGCGCCAAAAACTTGATGCATGCCGATTTAGTGTGAGGATTTTGCAAATATTTTTCAATATTACAAAATTACACACAGGAGATATATAATAAATATGCAATATAATCCCAACAAAAATACTTTTTATGAAAATAATTTATCTTTTAAAACTCTTTTTAAACTGTCAAAACCCCTTTAAAATCAATGCAACTACACAAGTATATGTATTGCTCAAGCAATAAAGGGCTCTAATGGAGTCCTAGATATTGATCCCACAAGGAGCGATTTCATAGGGAAGTTGGAATATCCTAAATGTAAATTATGAAAATTATTTTATAATCTAAAATAAACAAATAAAAGTAAAGTAAACTGAGAAGTTTGAAAATTAAATACTCAAGTGAATGCTAATTAAAATGTAAATGTAAGACTACAAAAGTTAAACTAAACTATATACTAAACTTTCAAAAGTAAAATTACGAAAATTAAACAAAATTTTTGTTGTGATGGAAAGTTAAAATTTAAGAAAGCATCCTTCTCCTTTACAACGAGTATATGGATTGTGAAAAAATTGTAATCATTTGAAATTATATATAAAAATTATTTTGTGTCAAGTAAGTGCAATCTTATTATTTATCCTCTTCCGAGTGCTATAAAGAACATTGACTAATCCAGAGTTTGGTCTCTAATTATGT
>NW_018164864.1:218939-229472 GCF_001263595.1 Phalaenopsis equestris | reverse complement strand
TTATTTGTGTTTAGGGCTGGGGGTATATGGGCTGCCACTCTAGAGCTCCCACTAGGGGCTAACAATATCACATTACTTTTCAATCAACTTGACTAAATTGGGGATTTTAATCTGTCACCTTAAAATCTCCAATTCTACATCAAACAAAGTATATTTCCTTATTTATTTGCACCCAATCTCATGGATGACATACGCTCCCATGAAATCCAACGTGATTCTCCCTATGTTGTAGAAATCATATCTCATTTAAGAACATATGTCTCTCAACAAATTTTAACATTTCAATTGACTAGATCAAAAAGTAAATGAAGATCGGAGTTCAAATCATCACAAATTATTGACATTTAAAATTGTATAAAACAAAATCTATTCTTAATAAAATGATATCTCAAAGTAGGGAGAAAGACAAGGATGACTACTCAGAATTCATGAGAATGATACGACAAAATACTAATTTCATATATAAAAATAAGTTTACAAAATAAAAGAAATAAAAATAAAACTTATCTCACAACCCTTCTAAGCAAATCCCTAGAAGTTCTCTCCAAGCCTTTCCCTCTTTACAATCACTCCCAATTCTCTCTTATAAGTGCAATGAAGAAGAAATCTCCCACCTTCCCTCTCCTCTTACAACCCTAGAGGAAAATCTCCTCTTCTCTCTCTATCTTTAAATCACGCTAACTTTCTCTCTCTATCACGCCACACACATGACAAATGAGAAGTCTTCTTCTTTTATTTTTGGCTTCCTCCTTTGGAAAAGAATTCAAAATTTCCTCAAAAATTCTCTCCAAAAGTTAACTCTTTTGAATTCAAAAGATGTGTCATTTTATCCAAGATGCATTGAATTATTCTAAGAGGTGTGTAGAACAAGTATTTTTTTTTAAATCAAGCAAAAATTTGTCTCGAATTGCCTTAATTTAAAAAATTTATCCCAAGTGCATCATGCGCCAATATGGCGCATCATGCGTTGAAATCCCAAAACTCTTTGTTTTGGCTCCAAAGTTCATCATTTTTGCCAATTTTGCTCCAAATGCCTAAAAATTATATACCTGAAGCAAAAACACAAAAATATCCTTCTTTAAAGTACAGTATCACAAAAAATAAACATAAAATAAGTACTTAAAACAATATGTTATTTTTGTGTATCAGATGCCTTGTTCCATTTTAGGGGGCCACACACGTACCTCAAAAGACGGGAATCAGAATTCAGGTACTGACCCTGAGAATTTCATGAGTGCATAGAATTTTTCAGATTGGATGTGGAAAATATGTGGACAGAATTGAAATCCATGCTCCAACCTAGAAATTTCAAGAATGCAAAAAACAGGAATGGAATGCAGAAAATATGTAGATGGAATTGGAATCCATGCTCCGACCCTGAAATTTCATGAATGCGAAAAACAGGAATGACATGCAAAAAATATGTGGAAGAAATCGAAATCCATGCACCTTCCTGTAAATTTCATGAATGCGGAAAACTGTGATGGAATGTGGAAAATATGTGGACTGAATCAGATTCCATGCACTAACCTGAAAATTTCATGGAAATCAGAATCTAGGTACTGACCCCACCCCAAGAGGAAAATTGAAGTTTAGGTACCAATCTCGAGTGAACTATAAGTGTGAAGAACTTGTGAGAAGAGTGGGAAATTGTGAAGCTGAGCTTGTGACAAGATTAATGAGATTTGTGAAAAGTGCAAAACTTTGCAGGAATTGTGGAGAACTTGTGTAGATAGAGGAATTTGTGCTACGAAATTGTAGAGTGTGGAACTCTGAATTTCAAGGTGCATTAGTTTACCTATTTTATCTTTTTTTTTTGTTATCATTTTTTTATTATATATATATATATATATTTATTTATTTATTTATTTATATCAGTATGCCTTTTAAAATTTGATTTTCATTGATTAACCTTTCAATTTAATGTTTTAAAATTTAATTTTGTTATTATAATTTCACTGTATCGTTCTTTGTTCATTATAGTTTCGGACCAAAGTATGATCATGAAGCCTTTCATCAATTACAAAAAAAGGCAATTTGACAAATAAGTTGAAATCTAAAAGAAACTTTGTTAAAGTTTTCTCCAAACATGTAGTACAACCGGATGTATGTTGAAATGTCGAAAAGAAACATGGTGAGTATATCTAAAAAATCATATATCATATCTGCTTTGCTCTGATGCGGTACAAAAAGTAATAGATATATGTCTACTAAGGCAAGCTTGTGTTCAAACTAACCTTCTAAGCTATGCTTCGGGAGAAGAGATCCTTTTGCGCATACTTATAGGTGCAGCTATTTCACAGCTCATATTGACACAGTTCTTTTAACTTAGATCTAGCTGGAATCATCCATTTACTGGTTATTTTACATACTTAGAACAAGTAACAATTCTAAAAATAAAATTCACTTCATGTGACATCAAGTTGTATAATATTGCTTCAGGTATCGTCCATTGATCAGTAACATTGGGCTTTCGGCTAAGAAGTTCACTGGTTGGTAAGATCCTCCATAATAGACCTTCTCCATGACAAATGGTCCCTCCCAAGTTGGTTCAAATTTTCCACCTATTTTGAGGTGTGTAAGGATAGGCCTTCTGAGAACAAGTACGAAATCACCAACTTTGAATTCCCTCGGGCAAACCAACTTGTCATGAGCCTGTACCATTCTTGCTTGATAAAGTTCTATATTTTGCTGTGCTTCCAATCATTTTCCTTTGAGATGCTCTAATTCTGCAAGTCTGAGTTTTTCATTGTGATGCGGCGGTCAATTTTTGTGATGTGCGTTGTAAATATCTTTCAATATTGCAATACACACATGACAACACTAATAGTAAATATGCAGTTCAATCCCTATAAAAATAAATTTAGTATAAATAATTTTATCTTTTAAAATCTCTAAGCTACCAAAACCTGTAATAGTAACATAGATATATGTATTGCTCAAATAATAAAGGGCTCTAATGGAGTCCTAAGTATTGATCCCACAGGGAGTTAGAAATTCTTAAGGTTATAACGTTAAACGCAATGTTCAAACTATAGAACTTAAGTAAGCAAAAAAAATCTAAAATAAATTTAATGTGCACTAAATTAAATGCAGTTAAAAGAACTAAGTTAACTAACTAATTATTAAACTTCAAAAGTAAACTTATAAAGACTCACTTCTCACTCACCTGAGAGATAACAATCTCACTTTAGTTTCCAAGCAACTGAACAAAATTTGGGATTTTAATCAATCACCTTAAAATTTCCAATTATGTGCCCATCAAAGTGTATTTCCCTATTTATTTGCATGCAACCCCATGAATTACATTCTCACCCATAAAATTGAATGTGACTCCTACCTTGTTGTAGAAAGCATAACACTTTCGGATCGTATGTTTCTCAACAAATTTTAACCTTTCAATTGGTCAAATCAAAAAGTAAATGAAGATCAGAGTTTGAATCATCACAAATTATTGACATTTAAAACCTTACAAAATAAAACTAAATCTTCACAAAATGTTATCTCATTGTAGGGAGAAAGACAAAGAAGACCACTCAGAATTCATGAGAAGGATACAAAAAAATACGGATTTCATATATAAAAACAAGTTTACAAAATAAAGAAAGAAAAGAAAACGACTTATCTCACACTCCTTCCGAAGAAAATCCCTAGAAGTTCCCTTTAAGCACTTTCTCTCTTTATAATCACACTTAATTCTCTCTTAGAAGTGTAATGAAGAAGACATCTCTCACCTTATCTCTCCTCTTACAACTCTAGAAGAAAATCCTCTATTCTCTAAGACTTCTCTCATGCCAAAACTTTCCTCTCTATCTCACGCCCCCCTTCTTCACTAGACTCTTCTCCTTTTTTTTAGGGCCAGCCTTCTTTCAAAAGGAATTCAAAATTCCCTCCAATTTTTTCCCTAAAAATCACATCTTTTAACACCAAGAGACAAGTGCCTTCATCCAAAAGTCATATCTCTTCATTAAAGCACCTTTGCAAATTGTATATATGCATTGAACCACTCCATGAGATGTTTGAATTGTTTGGAGCCTTCAAAAACCGCAAAAAATAGTCACGAACTACCTTATTACATCTTAATTTGTCTCTGGTGCTTCTACTGCCAGCCTAACGAAGTTTGTGTTGTACTTTAGATTTAGGCACATTTGGTACTCTTATCGCCGGCTCTCTGAAAAATGGTGCATCTGGCGCAAGTTCTGGAGCCTCTGGTGCCAGGACCATGAAAATCTTCATTTCGGCTCCAAATTTCCTCTTTTTTGCTACTTTTTGCTCCAAATTCCTTAAAATGATATATGATCCCGAGAAAATATAGTTGTGTAAAATTTATAAAGTTGACTCCGCTTTACAATGGTGCCAAAAACTTGATGATAATAATGTTAAGCACTTAAAGTTGGGATTCTACGCAAGTATACGTATTGTTATCAAGTAAGATACGACTTTCTTTTTTAAGTCCCAAATATCGATCCCATGGGGAAGGTTTAAATTTGAAATGATAAATTAACTAGGAAATTCACAGAAATCAATCAAAATTAGTGTCACTAATTTTGAATGTTTAAAATATTATCAAAGCTAAATTGTTTACTACTAGCCGAATTTAAAAGTAGGGGTTAAAATTAATAACTATTAAACTATGTTTATGTGATAAAGTTTTCTAATATGAAAAAGCTCTTTCCACTACAATGAGTTTTTGATGAAATGAGATAATACAAATGGTTTAGATATGTATTGTGCCAAATAAGAGCAATTATTAATATTAAAGCCACTTAGAATATCCATATGAAAAAGAACTTCATGAAACTTTACTAGTAAATATGCTAATACTCAAATATAAGTTTAGAAAATATAGTCAAACCATCTTCTTTAAGCTGATTCAAGTGAAGCCAATTTTTAATTAGGCATCTCCTCAAGCTTCTCCTAACATCTTTTTTTTTCAGGATCATTTTCAATCCTTTTTCTTTTCTTTTCTTTTATTTTTTTCTTTTTCTTTTCATGTGAGGATTATTATATCTGGATAGCCTTTAATGATTTTCAACTTCACTATCCCCTTCTTAAAGTTAAAAACTTTCACATTCCTTCACTTTATAAATTTATATTAGGATTTTTCATGAAGTTTAATTCTTTTCTTCTTACATGATTCTCTAAGATTTTTAATACTTCAAAAATACAAATTCCTTTACTAAAAATAGAAAAACATAGTCTTATTTTATCATACCAAATAATCTTAATCCATAAGATTAACTTTTATTATTTAAATATTTTACTTAAGTTTACTATATATTTAGAAACATAGACATAGTTATCTAAAGTTACCCTCTAATACCAAAGGTCATGTTAAATTTTTAAAATATTTTAAAAATATAACTAATTGAGGACAAATAAAATTAAGTTTCTTTTCTTTAAAAAAATTTCTCTTCCCCCCAAACTTAAATTTTTAAAATATTTTAAATGAAGAACCTTAAAAATTAAGGGTTAAAGAAAACATTTAATACATAAAGAAAAGACATTTTTTTTAAAGTTCTGATTTGAAACTTAACTGAAATATTATAGGTGCTAATGTGAAAAGCTACAAGACTTAAAACATTAAATAACACATAATACATATTAAAAAATTTGTTGACAAAGAGTTAACTACAAATACATCCAACAAAGTACTAAAAATTAATAACATCCAGCAGTTTTACAAATCTAAAGTTAACAACAAAAATTAAAGTATCACAGTCCACAAACACACAGACTCAACAATAAAGTACAATTAAACATAAAAAATAAATAAAAATCTAACTAAAGCATCACCAATTATTGTCTTCTTCTACTTCTTCTTCCATGTCCAAATTATGTTGCTGATATGGAATAAAAACAGGGTGAGTAGGAAATTGAACTGAGTGATCACCCTTCATGACTTTGACCATTGCATCATCATAAGAAGCATTGTATTCAAACTTCTATATTATTAAATCATCAAAGTAAGCATTTTTTCCCTCCATATTTTCAATTCTATGATCCATTCTCAAAATACCTCCCTGTTGGATCATCATTTATTCCATAAGTTCTTGGATAGTAGGGGTACTAGAAGTACCTGAAGTAGAAGGAATATCCCTGGTCCTACTTCCAGATCTCCATCCAACATGAGATTCATAAGTCTTTATATTGGCAAGCCCAATTGGTCTTAGAGGTTCAATCCTCTCTTCCTCTGGTCTATAATCAATTCCTGCCTGTTCAAATAATGTGAAGATCAGAGCGGGGAGTGCTAAACCTCTAGTAGTCTCTCCAAAAGCAATAAATCTAGTGTTTCTATAAATAATAGAGCCTACATCTATTCTTTTCATCCGCTGGATACAAAGTTTAAGATGGCTCTATCCCTTGTAACCTTACTATGATGATTTGTTGGTATCATTCTTCAAGAGATAAAATAGTGTCAGGCCTTAGACTACATTTAACATTGAAAGAGGAAAGTTTACCTTAACTCCATTCTTCACCATCCAGGTTACTCTTCCATCAGTAAGAAAAGCAATAACCTCATCCAAGACCTCATTTGTAGTATAAAACAATTCGTACTGGCAACTATATGCATCTTCCAACTGATGAAATTCGTTAATCTTCCTAGGAGTAAACTCTACCATTTTCCCTCAAACAAACACAAATTCTTCAGAAGTCTCCTTGAAATTGGCTTAGAACTCCATCACTATGCCAATAATCACCTCGACAGTAAAGTAGCAAAAATTCTCCCACTGTTGAGCATTGATTATTCTCTCAACTTCTCCTCCCAAATTTTTAAATCCTCGATCCGAAATCACTTTTTTAGTTGTACATAGACTATTGAAGCAAATGTTCGGCTTGTAATTGACAAACTTTTGATCATCAAAATCTACCTTTCTTTTTCCTTTGCTCATTCTAGGTACCATGGTAAATCTACAAAAATTTGATAAAATCAAAATAAATTCCCAAAAATTCTGAAAATCACAATGTGGAACGTTTTAAACTTAAATCTACTAAGTAAGAGTTCTTCAACAAAGGATTTTCTCAAAATCTTCCAAAAAAATCTCGAAATTTTGAATCTGGACAATGTAAGATAAATCCTTAGTGAAAATAAAAAATTAGAAGTATCCGGCTGAGTAAAAAGATAATGATTGTTTTTGGATGGATGAAATTGATTATCTAAGTAAAGGCCATTTCCAAGAAAGTTTTGAGAGCAAGTTAACAGATGGGGGGTAAAAATGACGTTTCACTGTACAAATTGCGAATTTTAAGGATGTTTTGGTCGATTCAGGTCGAGAGCTCTGTCGGTGCCCATCCGGCACCGTCAGCGCTAGAGGCCAAAAATTCACAACTTTAATTTTTTTAATTTTCAATTTTCTCTCAATTTACTCTAAAGTTTATTTAGTATTTTTTTAACATTAATTTTCATCTAAAAATAATTCAGAAACAAACATTTTCATAAACAACACCAAACTAACTTTTATATATGAAAATACACTTTTTACAAATACATTTTTCTAATCACATTTCCACATCTTCAAAGCAAAATAACTTATAATTCAGCATCAAAATCAAGCCACAATAATAGAAAGCTGACACAAAACTATATACAAAATCAAAGTTCAAAAGCAAAGCAAAGTAAAGTAGATCAAATCCACACAATTACATTAAAACATAAGTATTTAAAATAGTAGAGAGTCCAACTTTAGTAGAGAGTCCAACTTCAGTAGAGAGTCCAACTTCTTCAATTAATCTACCTCTTCTTCAATACTTTCTCTTCCTCTAATATTTCCCATAGACTGGTAATGGACATATAAATTGTAAAAGGGTCGGACCAGAAAGGGTCGGAACAGAAACTAATCAGTCAAATTGTCATTGATCCACCCATTTTTCTTGAACATCTGTACCAATCCTGGTTCAACTGTTTCTGTATGATCAAAGTACTCCTTCATTCTCTAACCTAGGTGATCAAAAAGGTAGTTAAGATTTCCTATTACATTTGTAATACTCATAAGTTCTCTTTCTATTTTCTTCATTTTCCTCTCCAAAGATATTAACCTTCCAACTGCTAGTGGCATGATCCAAAATAAAATATAATGCTTCATATCCATTTCCTATGTAATTTCCATCAATAGGAATCATGAGCTCCTAAGGTAGTAAAACTTTTTTCCAACTTTCATATGGAACTTGAGATTGACTGCAAAGTAGGAAAATTGTAATAGGATGCCCAAGTCCATATATTGTCCCATTCATGATAATACTCATAACACATTTGAAAATAATAGACCCTATATGAATGGGTTTTACCATTTGAATGCGATCGTTTAGAAAGACACTTTCTTTTGTAACTCTACTAATCTTCATGGTTGGTAGTAATTTTACAGATATGAAGAAATGCCATTGTTTTAAAATTAGGTTAAGCAGCAAAACAGAGATACTAACGTATCTCTCATCTCTGATTTCCCAATTATCATGTTCATCCGTCAGAAAATTATATACTTCTTTCATCATATCTTTCATCGGGATAAAATTTGTGTAATGACAGATTGAAATGTTTTCTATCATATACAAATCATTAATCAGAGCCAGAGTAAATAGTACAACCTTACCTCGAACGAAGACAATTCCTTGGGTAATTCCATGTAGGTTAGCATAAAAATCTTTTACTATGAGTACTACAACTGCAACGGTAGTGTAGCACAGAACTTCCCAACTCCTCAGTACAATCATTTTCTAGATCTGTGAACTTGGATTACTAACTTTATGATTGACAAAGCCTCTCTCCTTGATAATTCTCTTCTTCATGATGAATTTTTCATATAATCTTTGCACATCAAAATTGATAAACTTTCTTCTATTAAAAACTCCATACCTTAAAGTATTTATGGAATTGGAAGCCATGGAATTTGAAATTAGGAAGTTTCTGGATGTCCAAGTCAGTTTTTAAGACTCTAAAAACACTCTCGGCGGTTATTGTGGAGCAAAATCATGCCAAAGTCCGCCAAAATCGCTCAGCACATGAAAAATGCTTGGGACGCCGCTGGCGCTCCCGATGGTGTTGTCGGTGTCATGGTCCTTTAGTCAGGCGTCATCGGTGCTAGAGGCCAAATTCACATTTGAAATTTTTTTGTTCAATTTGATTCCAATTTTTTCTCCAATAACAATATTTGTCTTAATTTATGATATATAAATTTGTGTAGGAGTTAAAAAATACTATTATTTCCTAATACATAAACACATTTATTAACAAAATAGTAATATATAGATATATAGATTCATATATGGGTTGCCTCCCACAAAGCGCTTGGTTTAACGTATCAAACAAAATAGTAATACATAAACATATATGTATGAGTTGCCTCCCACAAAACGCTTGTTTTAACGTCTTCAGCCCGACAAACCATTTTTTTAGTTGAGTTGACTTAACCTTAATAATAACAACAGTTCCATAATGATAGATCTTAATCACCTTAAATGGTCTGAACCATCTAGATTTCAATTTTACTGGAAATAATCTCAATCTTGTATTATATAATAGAACTTCTTATCCAGGTATTAGTTCAAATGCTTTATGCTCCAATTCTACTAGTGAGTGGCATGTTTTTCCAAAAATAAGTCTGTATGGGGACATTCCTATAGGAGTCTTATAAGCAGTTCTGTCTGCTCATAATAAAGTATTTAATCTAGCAGACCAATCAAATTTATAAGTATTTACAGTTTTTTCTAAAATTTGTTTTATGTCATGATTTGATATCTCTGCTACATGCCTATTCTGAGGATGATAAGCACTAGAGAATCTATGCATAATATCATATTTTTATTAATTTCTCAATTCTCTTATTTCTAAAATGGGATCCTCCATTTGTAATAATTACTCTCGGTATTTCATATCTTGTAAAAATATTTTTATTTAAAAATTCAGAAACATTCTAAGCATCACATTTAGGTACAGCAACAACTTCAATCCATTTGGACATATAATCAACAACAAATAATATATATAAGTCTCCAAATGAAGGCATAAATGGTCCCATAATAACTAATCCCCACACATCAAAACTTTCAACTTCCAATGTGTAATTTAGAGGTATTTCATTTCTTCTAGAAATATTTCCTACTTGTTGACATCAATTGCATTTTTTAATTTATTCATTGACATCTCTAAAAAGAGTAGCTCATAATAAAGTATTTAATCTAGCAGACCAATCAAATTTATAAGTATTTACAGTTTTTTCTAAAATTTGTTTTATTTCATGATTTGATATCTCTGCTACATGCCTATTCTGAGGATGATAAGCACTAGAGAATCTATGCATAATATCATATTTTTATTAATTTCTCAATTCTCTTATTTCTAAAATGGGATCCTCCATTTGTAATAATTACTCTCGGTATTTCATATCTTGTAAAAATATTTTTATTTAAAAATTCAGAAACATTCTAAGCATCACATTTAGGTACAGCAACAACTTCAATCCATTTGGACATATAATCAACAACAAATAATATATATAAGTTTCCAAATGAAGGCATCAATGGTCCCATAAAATCTAA
>NW_018164864.1:213664-218673 GCF_001263595.1 Phalaenopsis equestris | reverse complement strand
ATCCCAAAAATAGAATTTTGAATCATATATAAATTTTTTTAATTGTTGATTCTTAATATCTAGTTGTGGAATATCACTTACAATATAATTTACTATATTGACATACCACGGTGTATCTATTTCATCAATACTATATAATTGTTCATCAAGGAAATTTTCTAAAATTCCACTTGTAAAATTAGTTAATATTTCTTTCTCTAGTCTTGACAAATGATCAGCTATTTGATTGTCATTTCCCTTTCTATCAACTACAAAAAAATTGAACTCTTGCAATAGAAGTATCCATCTAACTAACCTTGGTTTAGCATCCTTCTTTTAAATTAAGTATTTAATAGCATAATGATTTGTATGCATTATACATTTAGCTCCAATTAAGTAAGGTCTAAATTTATCAAAGGCATAAACAATAGCTAATAACTCTCTTTCAATAGTAGTGTAGTTAATTTGAGCATCATTTTGAGTTTTACTAGCATAATATATTACTTTAAAAACTTTATTGAGCTTTTGTCCTAAAACAACTCCAATAGCATAATCACTAGCATCACATATTATTTCAAATGGTTTTTTCCCAATCAGGTGGTACTATTATAATTGCAGTGATTTATTTTTCTTTCAATAATTCAAATGCTTTTATGCATTCTTTTTTAAAATCAAATTTCGTATCTCCTTTATTTAACGCCTGTAGACCCAGTATGTCCTAGAAAACTTCTTATCCCTCTGACCATAGTCGGTGGTGATAATTTTTCAATAACTTGAATTTTTAAGGATCTACTTCCATGCCATTTTCAGAAATTTTATGCCCAAGTACAATTCCTCCTGCAACCATAAATTGACATTTTTCCCACTTTAGCACTAGGTTAATTTTTTTACATAATTCTAGAACTCTTTCTAAATTATTTAAGCATAATTCAAATGAAGTCCCAAATATAGAGAAATCATCCATAAATACTTCCATTCCATGCTCAATCAAATTACTAAATATTGACATCATTCATCTTTGAAATGTTGTAGCTACATTGCATAATCCAAAATGCATTCTACGAAAGACAAATGTTCCATAAGGGCTTGTAAATGTTGTCTTGCTTGATCCTCAAGAGCAATTGGAATTTGATGATAAACAATATATCCATCTAAAAAACAGTAATATTTCTTTCTAGCCAATCTATCCAACATTTGATCTATAAAGGGTAAAGGAAAGTGATCTTTCCTGATGGCCAAGTTTAATTTTATATAATCTATACAAATTCGCCAACCAGTAACTTGTCTTATTGGAATTAATTCATTTTTATCATTTACTTCGACGGTCACTCCTCCTTTCTTTGGAACACAGTGAATTGGGCTTACCCAAGCACTGTTTGAAATAGGAAAAATAATTCCAGCATCTAACCATTTTAAAATTTCTTTTTTTAACAATTTCTTTCATTATTGGGTTTAATCTCTTCTAAGGATCAGCTTTAAGTTTGTATTGTTCATCTAATAAAATTCTGTGCATAAAAAATTGAAGGACTAATTCATTTAATATCTGCTAAAGTCCATCCAAAAGCCTTTTTATATCTTTTTAACATATATATTAATTTTTGTTTTTGAATTTCACTTAACTTAGAAGATACATTAATAGGAGATGTAGATGATTCTCCTAAAAATACATATTTTAAATGAGCAAGTAATACTTTCAATTCAAGTTCAGGTGGTTTAATACTTGAAGGAATAAGATTTTTATTATCATTTTCCAACAAATCTAATCTCTTAAACTTGTTCTGAATATAATCTAAATTTTTTTCTTTTATTTCTTCCTAATTTTTACTAAATTCTCCTTTCTTTAATTTCACTTTAAACTCTTTCTTAAATTGCTCATTACTTATATAATCAGTAATTTCCATCCTAAAACATTCATTGTCTTTTTCTATTGCAGGATATTTTATAGCTTTTGCAATATTAAATTTTACTTCTTGATCATTAACTCTCATTATTAATTCTCCTTTTTGCACATCTATCACAGCTCTCCCTGTTGCAAGAAATGGTTATCTTCCTTCATATCTAATACTATAAAGTCTACAGGGAAAATAAATTTATCCACTTTTGCTAATACATCTTCTTTAACTCCTTCAGGATAAGTGATTGATCGATTAACTAACTAAAGAGTTATAGTAATAGGGAAAATCTCTCCTAAATTTAAATGTTTAAAAATTGATAAGGGCCTAAGATTGATACTTGCTCCTAAATCACATAAGGCAGGGCCTAAGATTGATACTTGCTCCTAAATCACATAAGGCTTTTCCATAAAATTTTTCACCAATTGCACAAGGTATAGTAAAACTACCAGGAATTTTTAACTTTTCAGGAAGCTTTTTCTGGATAATAGCACTACACTCTTCACTAAGTACAACAGTCTCATGATCTACAAACTTCCTTTTCTTATTTAGTATATCTTTCATAAATTTCACATAACTTGGCATTTGTTCCAAAACTTTAATGAAAGGAATGTTTATCAATAACTTTTTAAGGATTTTTAAAAATTTTGTGATTTTTTTAACTTTATTCTTCTATTTTAGTCGTTGAGGAAACGGAGGGAATGTTTTTTCTAAAAAAACTTGCTCTTCCTTCTCCTCATCAAATTTTATTTCTCTTTGGATTGTTATTTAAACTTCTTTTTTAATTTGTAATTGAATTGCTTTAATTTGTTCTTTATTTTGATCTTTAGGATTAACTTCTACAGTACTTGGAAGATTTCCTGAAGATCTGTTACTAAGTACAGTAACAATATGTCCTAATTGATTTTCAATATTTCTAATAGTAGCCCCTTGATTTTATATTTGATTTCCCATATTCAACATTACCTCTTCCATCATTAACTTCTTTTCTTTAACTTGTGGGTTAGGGTTAGAGTTAAATCCAGGAGGATAATAAGGTTGATAATTAGGATTTCCTTGGTTATTAAAATTTTCTGACGGGTTCACTGAATTGTTATAATTATTCCAACTAAAATTAGGGTGATTTTTTCATCCAAGATTGTTATTTTGATTATTAATAGATTTTAAAGTTTCATAAGATGATTGAGTATCAATTATCTGTCATAGTGAATTGTCCTCTAATACTAATGGTATTTGAGAATAGTTCACTCTAATTTGATCAATCATTTTTGATATAGCAGCAATTTGAGATGCTAAAATAGACATTGCATCATATTTATGAATACTTGCTACTCTCTTAAGATTTACCTGTTCAGAGGGCCATTGAAAATTATTAGTAACTATTTCTTCTATTAAAGAGTATGCTTCATCAAAAGGTTTTGACATTAAAGATCCACCTGCAGGAGCATCTATAATAGATCTAAGTGATCCTACTAATCCATTGTAAAAAGTTTAAATTATTAACCAACATGGAGTGGACATCTCCTAAGGAGATCTTTAAATCCTTCCTAGGCTTCATAAATTGATTCCCCTTCGAACTGACAAAAAGATGTAATATCTTTTCTATGCTTAGCAGTTTTCGAGGTAGAAAATATTTAGCTAAAAATTTGTGTGATATTTCTCCACATGTTCTGATAGATCCAGGTGCTAATGAATTTAACCAAGCTTAAGCTTTATCCCTTAATCAAAAATGAAAAAGTCTAAGCCTGACAACATCATTAGATACTCCATCATATTTAAAAGTAGCACATTTTTCTAGAAAACTAGAAAGTTGTAAGTTAGAAACACCATTCCAAACTCATTATTTTGTACCATTTGGATAATGGTAGGTTTAAGTTCAAATGAATTGGCAGCAACATCAGGATTTTGAATAGTTAAGTGAAGTTCATCTATTGTTGGATTAGCATAATCTTTTAAAGGTCTTTGTCGATTTTCATTAATTTGATTATCTAAATTATTTTCCATTTTGTTCAAAATTTTAATTTCTTTTTGTTGCTTTTGAATTTTTCTAAGAGTGCGTTCTAATTCTGAATCGTAAGGTACTAAACCTTCACATCCAATATTTCACATAAACAAATATAATAAGCAAAGAAAAATTTCTTAAAAATACTCTTAAATACATAGTTATATATTTTTTGGATTTTTTATTTTATAATTTTTTTTGATATTTTGTATTTAGTATATTTTTATCTCTAAATTTCATAATTTACCAAATCTATTTAATTTACCGTTACCTTCCCCGGCAACAGCGCCAAAACCTGATTTCGAGAAAATATAGTTGTGTAAAATTTATAAAGTTAACTCCGCTTTGCAACGGTGCCAAAAACTTGAAGTGGTATTTGAAGTGGTATTTTATGAAAAAATAATAATTTAACTTTTAATTTATATATATTCAGATTCTACGCAAGTATATGTATCGCTATCAAGTAATATAGGTCTTTTTGATTAAGCCCAGAATATCAATTCCACGGAGATCGAGGTTAATCACGACGGCTTTCAAGAGAAGTTCTAGTCTAGAATAACATGCCTTAGCTTGGAAGGTTTATAAAGGTTTGATTTTGATAATATCCTACAATTATCACTACAATACTACTTCTACTTCTAAACTAAAATACTTAGTGAAAATCAGAAGGTGGGGTTTTATATATTAAAAGTGCTCTTCCTCATGCAATGAAGTTAGTGACATGATGAAATGAGATAAGATAAATGGTTTAGATATGTATTGTGCCAAACAGGAGCAATTTTAATTATCTACCCTGATTCAGTGTTATAGAAAATCTTTGGTTAATCTTAATTTTAGTCCCTAAATCCGTGGCTAGGCTAGGGGGATACAGGCTCCCACTCTAGTGCTCCCACTTCCCTTCCCCTGAAGGCTAACTCTCGCTTTATTTTTTAAACACTAAGAATGAATTGAAGATTTTTAGTCTGTCGCCCTAGAAATCTCTAACTCTACACCCAACAAAGTATATTTCTTTATTTATTTGCACTTAATTCCATGAATGAAATACTCCTTCATAGACTTAAATATAATTCCCACTCTATTGTAGAACTCATACTCCATTTCTCGGATCATATGTTTCACAACATATTTTAACAATT
>NW_018164864.1:183520-213519 GCF_001263595.1 Phalaenopsis equestris | reverse complement strand
GAATCTACTCAGACTTCATGAGAAAGATACAACATAACATAAATTTCATATATAAAAGAAAGTTCATACAACAATAATAAACAAATAACACTTATCTGAAACTCTTTCGCAAAACAAATCCTTTGTAGCATCTCTTAAGAAATGTAAGAAGAAGAAATCTCTCACTTCTCTTCCTCTCCAACACTTCTTAGAGAAGAATTCACACATAAACTCATCACAAAAACTCAAATCTATAAAAACAATAACTAACTAATGGTTTGGAATGGCATGGACTGTAGGTGTGTGTAAAGAAAAACTGAAATGAGTGGAGGAATTTTAAATGGTGCAAAGGGGGGGTTTCTGATCAAATTTTGCCCTAAATGAAGCATAGGTTGGTTCTCCAATCGGTGCATCCAAAAGCTCTTCAAAAAGCATCAAAATTTATCGAATCTTCTAGAAATAAGGCTTCCAACAACACTGGCATCGTCGGCGCCAGAGGACCGTAATTAAATCCCAAGTTTCTATCAAATGGTGTCGTCGGCGCCCAGATTGGGGGGCTGAGTAAATTTTTAACTTCTTCATTTTTGCTCCAAATTTCTTCCTTTTTTCTTCCTTTTTGCTCCAAGTCCTAAAACTCAACACCTGCAATAAAACATAGAAAATACCTTCCATTAAAGTGTAATCTCACAAAAAATGAGTATAAAATATCGGTCTAAAATACATATATTTTTGGTGTATCAATATAACTGCAACAAAAACATGAAAATACCCTTTTTAAAAGTGCAATATCACCAAAATAAGCATAAAATGTATAAATAAAATAGTACATTATTTTGGTCTATCACACTGTCTTCTGTTGTAATCTGATTAGTGATGATGACTCTGAGAGATGGTATCTGGACCTCTAACGCCAGTACGACCTCGGACCCGTACACTAACACATATAAGGTACACTGAGTGAGAGTTCTAAACATTGTTTTGTAAGCCCACAAGGCTCTAAAAATTTCTTAAACCATCCTCTTTTGTTGTCGTCTAATGTTTTCTTCAAAATTTGCAACAACATCTTATTGAAGGCCTCAGTCAGGCCGTTTGCCTGGGGATAGTAAATCGTAGAGTATCTCCAATATATCCCATGTTGCTTGATGAAACTATTAACCTTTATGCTCTTGAAGGCTGGCCCATTGTCTGAAATCACTCTGCGCAAAACGACGAAATGGTCGACAATCTGACTCGTGAAAAACTGAAGAACATGGTGTGTGTAACTGATGCGCCCCAAGCGTGTGTCATTTTTCTACGTCTTTTATTTCAATTTAAATCCATGATAACAGTGCCAAGAACTTGACCCGTCCCGAAATTACATAGTAATTTAGCTTTTCAAAAATATGGCCAAAAACTTGACCTTGTTTATATTAAATAGTTAATGTGAAAAATTAAAATATTTATAAATTATATAAAATAGTTCACATACTAGTGGTTGTACGCAAGTGCACGTATCACTTCAAGTAATATAGGGCATTCTTTAAGAACCCAGTATCAATCCCACGAAGATACGATGTAAGAAATCCCTTAGGCTAATTCTAGTCTACTACTATAAGCAATTAGTTTGGAAGGTTGATTAAAGTGGTTTTAATGTATGCTAACGAAACTAGGTTTACTAAATTAATTTTTAAACTTTAAAGTTAAATTTATTAAGACTAAAAAAAGTTTTATGACAAAGAGTTCAAATTTAAGAAAGCATCCTTCCCACTACAGTGAATTTTTGGTTAATAATAGAGATAAATGGTTTGAATTTGTATTGTGCCAATAAGAACATTTTTATTTCTCTACCCTCGATCAAGTGTTATAGAGAATCATTGGCTAATCTTAGGTTTAGCCTCTAAATCTATGGGTAGGCTAAGAGGATACTAGCTCTCACTCCAGAGCTCCCACTTCCCTTCCCCTGAAGGCTAACTCTCACTTTAGTTCATAAACACTGAGACCAAATTGGGGATTTTAGTCTGTCACCTAAGAATCTCCAATTTTTCACCCAGTAATATATAGATTTTCCTATTTATTTGCACTCAATTCTATGAATGAAACACTCCTTCATGGAATCGAATGTGATTCTCACTTTGTTGTGAAATTCATACTCCATTTCCTAGATAGTATGTTTCATAACAGATGTTAACTTTTCAATTGTCCAAATCGAAAAGTAAATTAAGAACAGAGTGAAAAATCATCACAATTATTTAACATTTAAATGACACATCCAAATTATCTCTCAATTTTAGCATATCTCATTGTAGGGAGAAAGACAAAGAAGACTATTCAGAATTCATGAGGAAGATACGACAAAACACAGATTTTATATATATAAACAAGTTTTAAAAATAAAGCAATGAAAGAACACAACTTAAACTCCTCCTCAAACAAATCTCTTGAAGTTCCTTTGAAGCACTTTCTCTCTTTATAATCAACACTGAATTCTCTCTTAAAAATTTAATAGAAAAGAAACCTCTCACCTTCCCTCTTCTCTTACAATTCTTTAAGAAAATCCTCTCCACAAACAAGACTTTACTCTACACTTACACACACTCAAACACATACAAGCACACACACACACACACACACACAAACACACAAGACTCAATATGAGAGGCGCCAGCTCCTCTCTTTTAAAGAGGCACAAAATCCCTCTTTTTTCCCAAGAGCTTCACTTCAAGAGACACATATCTTCACTCCAAGTGTCTATATTCATTATATCACTACAAGAGACACATCTCATCATTTAAAAATCACTCATTAACTCCAAGAGACACATCCCTTCATTTTAGAGCCTTTCCAAGTGTCTAGATGCATGGAATCACTTTATGGGATGATTGAAACACTTAGGAGCGTTCTAGAACATCAAAAGCTACCAAAAATCCATTCATAATAGTCTTGGGCAACGTCGACGCTGGTTTGGGCACCTTTGGTGCAAATTTTTGTTGCTTCTTGGACTCGGGCGTCATCGGCGCACGTCTGCAGCAGCTTCACTATTTTGCTCTGTTTGGCTTCGTTTCAGCTCCGTTTCACCCTATTTCAGTTATGTTTCTTTCCTAACATATTGACCTACAAAATAAGCATGAAAAGCATTTTTCTTTAAAGTGTAATTTCATTCAAAAACATGTGATAAGTGAGAAGTATATTAAGCATAGAAAGACATCGAAATGTGTAAGTTAAAATTTTCTTTCATGCTCGTTTTAGCTCCAAATTGCACCATTTTTGCTTCTTTTTCACCAAAAGTCCATTTCTTGTACCTAAAAAAAAAAACATGCAAAATACCTTCCTTTAAAGTGAAATATCACCAAAAATGAGTAAAAAATAGAGGTCTAAAAATGCATATATTTTTTGTGCATCAAAGTCCCCCAAACTTAAATGTTACTTGTCATCAAGTAACACTTTTACTATATAAAAATATGACTTGTGGTACAAAGTTTAACTTCTAATTTTTTATAATTTGGTCTACTAAATATAATAGCATAACTTAAGAAAAACTTTTAACAACTTAAGTCAATACTAAAAGTGTAAGAATACTTAGTAGTCAAGTCTAAGATTTATGATTCTCTATTCATTTCAAGAAGGATTGCAATTTGTCATATTAAAGTTACTTAGAATGTTCATACGAAAAAGAACTTCATGAGATCTTTATTAGTAAGGATGCTAATACTCAAATACAAGTTTAGAAAATGTAATAAAGCCTTCTTCCTCAAGTTGATTCAAGTGAAGCCAATTTTTGATTAGGCATCTCCTCAATCTTCTCCTCGTCGATGTGATGCTCGAAGTGTTTCAAAATTTATGGAATGATGAGAATAATCATTATTGATGGAGGATCTCACTTTTGAAACAAAAAAATTAAAAAATTGGTGGAAAAATATAATATTATACATAAGATTGCAATTGTTTATCATCCTTAGACTAATGGTCCAGCAGAAGTATTTAATCGTGAAATTAAGAGAATTTTGAAAAAAAATTGTAAATTCTAATAAAATGGATTGGTTTGCTAGATTGGATAATGCATTAGGGGCTTATAAAATGGCTTATAAAACACTTATAGGAATGTCTCCAAATAGATTAATTTTTTGGAAGACTTCTCACTTACCAGTAGTATTGGAGTATAAGGCTTATTGGGTGATTAAGGACTCTAGTTTTAATTTAAATGATGCTGGTGAGAAAAAGTTATTGCAACTAAATGAGCTTAAATAGATTATGAATGAATCTTATGATAATATTGGGATAAATTAGGAGAAAATGAAAATATCATATGATTGGAAGATAATAAAAAAGGAATTTGAGCCTGGACAGGAAGTTTTATTATGCAATACAAGATTGAAATTATTTCCTAGAAAACTAAAGTCTAGGTGGACATGGCCATTCACAATTATAAAAGTCTATCCTTATGGAGTTGTTAATATTGAAGATCTCAAGACTGGAAAGATATTTAAAGTAAATGGACACAAACTGAAATCATATTTTGATGACCAAAGACCAGCTTTTAAAAAGACTCTAATATTAGGTCACCTAAAGTAAAGACTGGAAATGTCGGGTTGACGACATTAAACCAAGCTCTTTGTGGGAGCCAACCCATAGCATTTTTGTTTACTGACTTATATAGAAAAATTGAGAGTTGTTTGGATTTAAAACTTAACGGTGTAGAAGTTTGAGACTTGAATAACTAGGTTTGGCATATGAGGTGCCATTTTCTAGAGAGTTGAGCCAGAAGCATCGCGGCGATGGGAACGACTTGGGACGATTCAAAAGGCAGTTTTTTTACAATTTTTGGCGGGATTTCTTCCTAATAACTCCCAAAACTAAATCCTAAAGTTATTTAAGAGTGGAAAATGAAGGGAAAGTCAAAATTTTTTAGATCATATGCCTTCCCACTCTAAAGAAAACACTAGAAATGGAATTTTCAACAGGAGGAAGTTCATCAGTTTCGATGCGCAGAAGTTATACGATCGAGTTCTTGCAAAGAAGAAACTAGTCAAGAGGCAAGGCTTTGTGAATCAAGGATTCAACACACTGAATACTTGAGTGGAGTAGATTATTTCACAAAGACGCTAGGAAGTACTTTGTTATACCACTATCGTAGTAGTAGTTCCTGTGGTGAAGGATTTTTACCCTAATCTTCATGGAATTAACCAAGGAGTTATCTATGTTCAAGTTAGGTGGGTACAATTCACTCCTTCAAGAATAAACGATATGTTTATGATTGAAAGCGTCCCTTTTTATCATTATGCAAATTTTGTCTCTATGAGAGACTGATACACCTAAAATATATAGTATTTTTATAAACATTTTTATACATATTTTTGAGATATTGTACTTTAATGAAAGATATTTATGTGTTTTTCTTTCAGGTACAATCAGATGGATGAAAAATGCTAAAAAGAGTGAAAAAGGGTCAAATTTGGAGCAAAAATGAAGAAGATGCAAAAATGAACTGGGGTGCCTAAGGGCCCAAAATTGACGTATAAACGCAAGAGGTTTCGCACCTAAGCATCAGATTCCCATGCTTAAGCACCAGAAGTAGTTATGCGATGAATTATTTAATTTGAATAGATTTTTGAAGTGGTGTTTTAAGCAACCCTTGGTAAAAACGTGGGAAATAGCCCATGGACACGAAAATTCATTCAATTGGTTTTTGAGGAGGTACCTTCTATTAAGATTCATTGAATGGAGACACCTTTGTGAAAGGACACCAACGCATCTTTTGGATTTTTATTAAAGAAGATTTGAATCATCAAAGATAATCGCCAGAGGCCAGCCACCCATCAAATTTACAGGTATCATCCATCTATGTCGTCATCGTCGCCGACAGCCACGTTTCTTTTTATTTTGAGTGTTAGTTTATATTGTGAGTGAAGGAAGAGAATTCAAAATAACTTCAAGACATTTTGTGGAGAGGATTTGAGGTAAGTGTTTATCTTTGTGACTACACTTGGATTTAATTTAGATTTATTGTCTGTGTGCATGATTTCTACTTTTAAACTCATGTGTTGTTGTGTTTTTTCCATGGATTTTGAGTAGTTTTCTTTATCTTTTTTCCTTAAAATGATAAGTCAATAAGTGTTGAAAGGAAGTTGTGTGAAGTATTAGAGTTCAATGTTGGAAGAATTTGTAATGATTTGAAACTTTACACTTCATTTACTTCTTGATATGGACAACTAAGATGTTAATACCTATTGTGAGAACATGTAAGATCTGAGATGGAATTGTCTCATTCAAAAATGCTTAGAATCACATATTGATTTCATGGATGAGAATGCAGTTCATGGGGTTGAGTGCAATTAAATAAAGAAATAAACTTTTTAAGGATGTAGAATTAAAGGACCTTAGAGTGACAGGCTAAAGCCCCCAATTTCATTTATAGTTTTAGGTTTTGATACGAGATGTTAGCCCCCAGGTGGAGGGAGAAGAGGGAACTCTAGAGTGAGAGCTAGTATCTTCCCTTTTAAGACTATTCAAACTATAGATTAGTCAATGTTCTTTATAGCATCTCTAGTAAGGGTAAAGAATATTATTGCTCCTATTTGGCATAACACATTTAGAATACTTCCACAACAAAATTTCTCTACTTATTACTGATTCATGATAAGGAAAAAGATATTTTATTTATATCGCCTTCATCTTACAAGTATTTAGTTAAGTTAATTAGTTTTTTACTTTATTTTAATAAACCAAAAAATTACAAAAAGAATCAAATTTGCATTCTTATTTTAGCATCTAAAGTTTAAGTAAAAATAATTTGCTAAATAGATTTTAGTCATCTAAACTTTCTAAATTCCTAAAAAGCATATAATCATTATCCCTTTTGGTTTGATATTTGGGGCTTAATCAAAAAGTCCTATATTACTTGAAAATGATACGTATATTTGCATAGTATCCCATATTTGAAATTAAAATTGTATTCTTATTTGTTTCATAGTGGAAAACTTACCTAGCTTTTGCTTTAGATCAAGTTTTTGACTTTGTTGCAAATTTAGAATAACTATTAAGGAAGTTAAAGTATATAATCACATACATCGCATTTTACATCTATATAAAAATTCAGGATCAGAGACAATATGAATGAACTTTATCGATACCTTACTGATGAAGATGAAAATTAGGAGACCAGAGATAACAGACATGTAAGTTTTTCTTCATTATTATTGAATCCTACATCGAAGTCGTGTCATTTCTTTATTGCATCAAAACTCAGTAAAGTGACGAAGGAAAGTGCAATTTTGAATTATTGTATTCAAACTGAAAGACCTATTGTTGTTGGTGCTTTAATGGTAAAGTTTGTTTTGGGTTTAATCATCAATGGATCTACTTCTAAACTGGGATATCCATCTACCATATTCTTGTTGTGCAGCCAGTTGCAAGTGCCTTACAAAAGTTGGGAAAAAGTGTTTCTCTCTTGGAAACCTATGGACCCAAAAGTTTATTACAAGTGTACGAGAATTGGGGAGGAGAATGATATGAATATATTGATGGATCAATCATCTCAAAATTCATCGCCTATCCAGCCTTAATTTAGTTCGAATACACTTTTGAAAAGAATTAAAAATTGGAAAAGGAGGTACATATTCTTTTGCATTCTATTGAAAATATTTCTAAAATGCTTGACCACCTGAATTGGAGGATGAAGGAACACTTCGACCACACTGGACGTATTGAAGAAGATTTGGTGCACATGTTTAAGAAAAATGCTTGGGTTGAAGAAGATTCGATGGATGAATTTCCTCACCAAATTTTTTATAGCTTGTACGTGCACTACCAATCCATGGGAAACGTTCAAGAATATGAAAGTGAAGAGGATGTTTGAACTCGTTTTAGTACGAAATTTGAAGTTATAATTGCTTTTATATGTTATGTGTTTGTATTGGATTTAATTTACTTTTATTGTGGAACCTTATATGTGTTGTTTGTTAAATATTTGATGTTTAGGCTTCAGTATTAGTTTGTTAGCTTCATTTCAACACTGAATTAGATGTGTTGGCTTGAAAACTGCTAGTTTGTAATTGTTCAAATTTTATATATAAATGTGAGTTTTGTGTTGTTTGTGAAATTATGTGTTAGGAAATTATTTAATTATCATTATAAGTGTTTAATTATGTTAATTGTAGGATGACGTGGTGCGGTACGTAGCAGATTTTTTAAGAAAATCAAAATCTGAAAATTTTTTATGTTGGCGCCTGAGGCGCACGTTTCCCGAAAATGCCCAAATTCACTTAAACCCACAGAATACCCATGTAAAACTCCATTTTTTACTACTTGGGTTGTCTTTTAGCTCTAATCCAAGGCCGAACTCAACCTATGGCATGACATTTGGTGGATTTAAGGAGATTTTAAAGCCTAAAAGTCATAGATTTCATCTTCTCTTGGTAAGAGTTTCACTTTAACTTAGAAATTTTTTATTTTCACCATGGATTTACCCTACATTTTGGAAATCCAAAAATTTTAGAGTTTATGAAGAATTTTAAAGAGAACCCATGGTGAAAAGCCTCTTACCAAATATTCCTACTTTTGGAGTTTTATTTATGATATTGTAAATTTATTTAGATTTTATTTGAATTTATGTAGAAATTCCATGGTTCCATGAGTAAAGAGTGGAAAGCCTACGAGATATTTTGATGCAATAAGATTTATTAATTTTAAGGATCAACAAAATTATATTACTCAAATAGGTTCGATGAAGTTGGTTTAGGAGCGAGCATTTTCAAATCTGGGAGGAGAGATCGAAAGGTTGATTATGCTCAGAAGTGAGAAACTTTCAGCTACTTCACCGCAATAGCCATTGTTCCTGTGACTCAAGAATTATATGTCAATCTTCAAGTGACCACGGATGACCACATTTATGTTTGAGGTAAGGAAGTTGAATTTACTCGAAGAAGAATTAATGCACATTATGGACTGAGAAATGAATTTCATTGTGAGTATGTTGTATTTGTGATGAATGATTCATCACTTGATAAAGTAATTTCCTATCTCACTGATGGAAGAGGAGAATGGAAGATTAAGAATAATTGGAAGGTTGATTTATCCACTTCCATCTCATGTTAAATGATTAATCTAAGGCATGACATTACTTCATCTCTGCAATATTTTTTCCAGCTAATCACCTGAGCGAAGTAACTAAGGAAAGAGTAGTGCTGAATTTCTACATTCAACAAATGAAAGCAGTTGATATTGGTGCTCTTATTGTGCAAAATGCTTAGAGCATGGCTAGAAGTGGGACAGCTAGTGGTTTGAGATATTCTGCCCAGATTTTCACTTTATGTGAACAATCAGAATTTGAATTGAAGAAAATTTGCAACCATTGAAACCCATTGTAAAACCCACTGTACATAAATTTGAATGATTTGTCGGATCTAGGAGTGGAAGTAGTGATAGACCCTCCACATCAACTTCAAGATCATCTACTTCCAATTCTGTTTCACTTAAAAATATTATGGAAAAGTTAATAATTTAATAATCAGATCTAATAGCAATGCAGAATAAAATAGGTTGTATAGAAGCCAGAAATGCCTACAATGATGAATATAAGTAGAAAAGAGTCCAACACAACATTGCATATGAAGAGGCGATGATTAGATATTTGAGGGGCGATCATATTGTAAAGTTTCCTACATGCCCCAGCTTCACAGCTTATGTTTAAGAAGAAGAAGAAGAAGAAGAGGAAGAGGAAGATGATGAAGAGTAAACTTTTTTGGGTTTTATTTGTTCTTATGTTTTGTTGGTTTTTATGTTTTATTTATTGATAGAATGAATTGGAACAATTTATGCGTTTGGTTTGTGGATCTATTGAAATGGTATATGTAAAATGCTATATGTAACATTAATTCGTAGATTTTTATTTTTTAGCATTTTTAGTTACATTAGTTTACTATTTATGTCCTTAATTTAGGTTTTCTTAGTAAATCCTTTGATATATTATGTTATTTAATGCTTTAAAGCCTGTACCTTTTAAGTTTGCACTTGCAAAATATCATAGCCAAATTTCATATTCAGAATCCTCTAAAGGTTAGTTTTACTTTTATGCATTTACTGTTTTCTTTCACCTGCAAATTTTTTGTACTACATACTTATTATTTAAAAATTTAAGTTTGAGGGAAAGAAAAATTTCTTTAAAAGAATTGAACTAAATTTTATTAGTCCTCAATTAACTATACTTTGAAAATTAATTCAATATGACCATGGACATTAGAGTTTAACTTTAATACTATATTTTGGTAAATTTAAGCAAAAATCTTTAATAACGAAGGTCAATTCTAGAGTTAAGATATTTAGTATAAAATAACAAGACTATGTTTTTCTATTTAAATTAAAGGAAATAATATTTTTGAAGTATTAAGAATCTTAGAGTTTCATGTAAGAAGAAAAAAATGAAACTTTATGAAAAATCTTCAAAGCTAATATGAATTTATAAAGGAAGATAAGTAGTTTTGACTTTAAGAAGAGGATAGTGTATTTCAAAATTATTAAATTCTATTCAGATATAGTAATTCTCACATAAAAAAAAGGAGGAAGGATTGAAAATGATCATAAAAAAAGGAAAAAAGAAAAGAAAAATATGTGAGGTAAAGCTTGAGGAGGTGCCTAATCAAAAATTGTCTTCACTTAAATCAACTTGAAGAAAAAAACTTTATTACATTTTCTAAACTTTTATCTGAGTTATAGCATCTTTACTAATAATGTTTTCATGAAATTCTTCTTCATATGGATATTCTAAGTATTTGTGATATGCCAAATTACTATTCTTATTGAAATGAATGTAGATTAAAAACTCTTAGACTTGTTTACTAAGTGTTCTTATACCTGTAATTTTAACCTAAGTTGTACAAAGTTTTTCTTAAGTTATACTATTATTTTTATTAAAACAAATTATAGAAGTTTATGAGTTAATCTTTGTCATAAGACATTTTTTTATATAGTAAAGGGGTCACTTAAGGACAAGTAATATTTAAATTTGGGGGATTTTGATACACCAAAATAATGTACTATTTTATTTATACATTTTATGCTTATTTTGGTGATATTGCACTTTAAAGAAGGGTATTTTCATATTTGTATTCAAATTTTTGTTGCAAGTATATTAATTTTAGGCATTTGGATCAAAAGATAGCAAAAAGAAGGAAATTTGGAGCCAAAATGGAGTTTTCCATATTTTCATGGTCTTGGCACCAGAGGAGCTAGAATCTAGAGAACAACGTAGACTTCATTAGGCTGGCGCCAGAAGTGCCAGAGATGTATTAAGATGGAGTATATTGGTTCATGACTATTTTTGAGCGGTTTTTGAAGGCTCCAAACAATTCAACAGTCCTATGGAGTGGTTCAGTGCATTTAGAAAATTTGAAAAGGCTCTTTAATGAAGAGATATGTCTCTTGGATGAAGGGACTTGTCTCTTGGTGTTAAAAGATGTGACTTTTGGGAGAAAATTTTGAGGGAATTTTGAATTCCTTTTGAAAGAAGGCTAGCCCAATTAAAAAGGAGAAGAGTCTAGAGAAGAAAGGGGGGCGTGAGATTGAGAGGAAGGTATTGTTGTGAGAGAGAAGTCTTGAGGAAAAGAGGATTTTCATCTATGGTTGTAAGAGGAGAGGGAAGGTGAAAGATTTCTTCTTCATTACACTTCTAAGAGAGAATTGAGTGTAATTGTAAAGAGAGAAAGTGCTTAAAGGGAACTTCTAGGGATTTGCTTGGGAAGTAGTGCGAGATAAGTTTTGTTCTTTTCTTTCTTTGTTTTATAAAGTTATTTTTATATTTAAAATTGGTGTTTTGACATATCCTTCTCATGAATTCTGAGTAGTCTTCTTTATCCTTCTCTCTACAATGAGATATGGTTTTGTGAAGAATTAGTTTTGTTTTCTAAGATTTTAAATGCCAATAAACTATGATGATTCAAACTTTGATCTTCATTTACTTTTCGATCTGACCAATTGAAAGGATAAAATTTGTTGAGAAACATACGATGCAAAAGGGCTATGATTTCTACAACAAGGTAAGAGTATCATTCAATTTCATATGTGAGAATATAATCCATGGGGTTGCATGTAAATAAATAGGAAAATATACTTTGATGGGCAGAATTGAAGATTTTAAGGTGACAGATTAAAATCCTCAATTTAGTCTAGTTGCTTTGAAACTAAAGTATGATTGTTAGCCCTCATTCAAGGGAGAAGTGAGAGCTCTAAAATTGCAGCCAGTATCCTCTCAACCTAACCACGGATTTAGGGACCAAACTCTGGATTAATCAATTTTTTTTATGCACTCTTAGAGGGTAAATAATAGGATTGCTCCTATTTAACACAGTACAAGTTTTAAATATGTATTTTAAAAAATTTTAACTTCTTCACATTCCATAAATTCATTGTAAAGGGGAAGGAAACTTTCTTAAATTTGAACTCTTCGTTTCAAAACTTTGTTTAGTATTTATAAGTTTACTTTTGAAGTTTAGCAATTAGTTTATTTAACTGAGTTCTTTTAACTGCATTCTATTTAGCGCACATTAAATTTACTTTAAATTTGTTTTATTTACTTAAGTTTTTTAGTTTGAATATTGTGTTTGACATTATAACCATAAGAATTTCCAACTTCCCATGGGATCAATATTTAGGACTTCATTAGAGCCCTTTATTTCTTGAGCGATATATATTCTTGCATTATTACTATGGGGTTTGACAACTTAGAGATTATAAAAGATAAAATTATTAATACTATTTTTTTTTATTGGGATTGAACTGCATATTTACTATTAGTGTTGTCATGTGTGTATTGTAATATTGAAAGATATTTACATCGCATATCACATAATCGCCTAACTGTCGCATCAGTAATCATGGGAAAGTTTAGGGGCAAAAGGCTAAAATTTGGTATCTACGTAAAATCTAAGTTCAATAGGATGCCAATCATAAAATTACCTTTCATGATCCATGAGACCAAGGGAAACCCCACTTTGGATCCTATATGTGCTGATCTTAGCCAAACCCTAGCCTAGGGCTAATGGTTTAGGGGACCATCCACATGAATTTCCAAAAAGAGCAAGAGATCAACTAAGTATATCTGGTTAAGGGTTAAGGTTATGAGTTCAAGTGAGGGGTATCAAGTGTATGTGTGTGCGAGACTAACCAAGACCACATCACCCAGGGTCAACCCTAAGGCCAAATTGTCTTAAGGAGACTCCTCTTGAGCTCCCCTATATTGGCTCCACCTACTAAGTGTTAGAGGTTATTACCAAAATAACCAACTTGTGGAACTTCAAGATGAGCATAGAAGAGTTTTAGAATTTCTAAAGGTGAGGGTGCCATCACTAGTCCTCTAAAATAGTCAACAAGAAAGTCCTATGGCTAGATCCTAGGCTTCTAAAGAAGAGACTAGACCTCAACCAAAAGTGAGGTCAACAGCTATACAAGGAGATTTTGATTTCGATCAAAAATAAGTATTTTAATTTTATTTTGATTTGAATCTAGTATTTTTTTTGTATGGTTTTAAAGTCTTGTTTAATGAAAAGTTCTTGTTTTTTCTCTATGTGTAGTGAGTAGTTTTCTTTACTCATCCCTCTTTTAATGAAATAGTACGCATGTGTAGGATATATAATTGAGTACAGTGAGAATATATTGTGATTTTTTTACCTTATTCTTCATTTATATGTAAACTCAATCAACTTGCATGTTAAAATCCATTGTGGTAGCATGTAAGATCCGTGATGGTGTTGTCTCAATCAACTGTCGTAGAATCACATGAGATTGTATGGTTGAGAATGTAGTCCATATGGTTGAGTATGATGTTGTAGTCCATATGGTTGAGTGAAAATAATTAGGGAAATAATATTTGGTGGGTGTAGAATTAGAGGAATTTAGAGTGACAGGATAAAGCCCCCTAATTTGGTCTATTGTTTTAGGTTTTGATGTGAAATGTTAGCCTCCAGGTGGAGGAATAAGAGGGACTCTAGAGTGAGAGCTAGTATCTTCCCTTCCTAGCCCGTGTTCAGAACTATTCAAACTTTAGATTAACTAATTTTCTTTATAGCATCTCTAGTAAGGGTAAGGAACATAATTGCTCCTATTTGTCATAATCTCTCTCACTACTTGTGTTACTGTTACACATGTCACTAATTTCATTGCATGAGGAAGAGTACTTTTAATATATTAAAAATCACACTTTCTGATTTTCACTAAGTATTTTAATTTAGAAGTAGATGTAGTATTGTAGTGATAATTATAGGATAAAATCGAAAACAAACTTTTATCGACCTTCCAAGTATTTATTGAACTTCCAATCTAGGGCGTGTTATTCTAGATTAGAACTTCTCTTGAAACCCATCGTGATTAACCTCAATCTTCATGGGATCGATATTCAGGGTTCAGAAAACCCTACATTACTTGATAAGAATACGTAAACTTGAGTAGAATTCCTACTATTTAAAGATATAATTGAAATCTTACTTTGCTTGGGATCAAGCTTTTGGCTTCGTTGCTAGGGATTAAAAACTTCAAGCATATTTTTTAATTGAAGAAATGGCTATGAAAAATTTTGAATAGCCATTTGAATGGGTAAATTCTAAAAGAATAGCTAGTGTCATGATTATGACACTATTTCTATGTTAACATCTCAAGTAGATGCAATATCAAGAAAGTTATATCAATTGAGAATGAATTTATCTCAAACACCTCAAGTGATTGAGGAAAATTCATTTGGACAAATGATTGATTCCAACATTCCTACATTTGATACTTTGAATGCAATTAATAATAAACATAATAACCCCAACTCTAACTATTACAACTCAAGTTGGAAAAACCACCCCAACTTTAACTAGAATAACAATTCTGGTGGAACTAACCAGCAATGGGGAAACAATCAAGAGAATCCATTAAGAAACTAGAGAAACTAGGGTAATACTAACTATAAAATAACTTACCTTCCTGGATTTAATAGTAATCAACAAATTAAAGAGAAGAAGTTGTCTATTGATGAGCTGGTGTTACTTGTGGGAAATCAATTACAAAGTCAAGGAACAACAATTAAAAATATGGAAAATTAACTTGGACAAATTGCTAATGCCCTTATTAATAGACTTGAGGGAAGTCTTCCTAGTAATAATGAAGTTAATCTTAAAGACCATAACAAAGAACAAGTTAAATCTGTCCAATGAAGAAGTGGAAGAGAATTGGAGATGAGAGTTCAAAAAAAGATTGAAGTTGAGAAAGAGAGAACAGAAATTGAAAAGTATGATGAAGATATTCCTCAAGAACTAGAAAAACCTATTTATCCAATAAAAATCACTTCACAATGACCACCACCTGCATTTTCTCAGAGACTTTGACAACAAAAATTGGATAAACAATTTTTAAAGTTTTTGAAAATATTTAAGAAGTTAGCTATTAATATTCAATTTATTGAAGCTCTTGAACAGATGCCAAGCTATGTAAAATTTATGTAGGATATTCTTAATAAGCAGAGGAAATTAATAAATAATGAGACTGTTTCCCTTAGTGAAGAATGTAGCACAATAATTCAGAAGAAACTTCCTCATAAACTAAAAGATCCTGGTAGCTTTACTATTCAAAGTGCAATAAGCGATAAATTTTATGAGAAAGTCTTATGTGATTTATGGGCTAGCATTAACCTTATGCCTCTATCTATTTTAGGAAGGTTAGGCTTAGGATAGATTTCTCCCACTTCTTTAACTCTTCAGTTAGCTTATCGATCATTTACTTACCCAAAGGGGATGAAAGAAGATGTGTTAGTAAAGGTGGATAAATTTATCTTTCTTATTGATTTCATTATCTTAGATATGGAGGAAGACAAAAAAGTCCCACTCATTTTAGGAGACCATTTCTTGTATTGGAAGAGCTATGATAGATGTGCAGGTGAGTTAAATATGAGATTTAATGATCAAGTAGTGACATTTAATATATTAAAAGCTATGAAATATCCAACAAAGGAAAGCGAGGATGAATGTTTTAGAATGGAACTTATCAAAAAACTGAGTAGCAACCATTTCAAGAAACATTATGAAGATAAATTGGAAAAATAAGAAATTGAGATTGAAGAAAATATTGAATTTAGAGATAAAAGATTAATGAGGATAAAAATTACGTTCAGGAAAATTGTGAGTTATTGGACACGAGTGAAAACAACAAAACTTTTAGTCCTTCGATGGAAAAACAACCTGAACTAAAGATGAAAGTTCTACATTACCTGTTATAATATCCTCAGACCTGACTGAAGATCAAGAATAAAAATTAATTTAAATTTTAAAGAATTATAAAAAAGCTTTTAGATGGACTATAGCTGATATTGAAGGAATCAATTCTTCAATTTGTATGCACCAAATTTTAATGGAAGAAAGTTATATGCTGAGGGATGATCCTCAAAGGAGACCAAACCCTATAACTAAAGAAGTTGTAGAAATTATAAAGTGGTTAGATTCTAGAATTATTTATCGTATTTTGGATAGTTTTTGGGTTAGTCCTATTCACTATGCTCTTAAGAAAGGGGGAGTGAATGTATCTGGTATAAAAAAGAATGAATTAATTCCTACTGGAAAAGTTACTGGAAGGCAAATCTGCATTGATTATAAAAAATTAAATCTCGCTACTTGGAAAGATCACATTCCTTTACCTTTTCTGGATCAAATGTTTGACAGGCTAGCAGGGCATAGATATTTCTGCTTTTTGGATTGATATACCGGTTATCACCAAATTCCTATAGCTCCTGAGGATCAAGAAAAGACCACATTCACGAGTCCTTACAAGACTTTTGTTTTTAGAAGGATGCCCTTTGGATTATGCAATGCACCTGTAACTTTTTAAAGATGTATGGTGTACATTTTTTGCTATTTAATAAAGAAAGAAATAGAAGCTTTTTTGTTTGACTTTTTAGTGTTTGGTACTTCATTTGAATCATTTTTAAATCATTTTGAAAAAGAACTAAAATGTTGCAAAGAGTCTAATCTAGTTCTCAATTGGGAGAAATGTCAATTTATGGTTGGAATTATAATTGTACTTAAACATAAAATTTCTAAAAACTATATGGAAGTAGATTCATAAAAAATTTAAGTTATTATTAAACTACCTCCTCCCACTATGGTGAAAGGAGTTAGAAGTTTCTTAGGACATATTGGTTTCTACAGGTGATACATAAAAAAATTTTCAAAAATTACTAAACCTCTATGCCATGTTTTAGGAAAAGATGTCTTATTTGATTTTAATCAAAAGTGTCTAAATAATTTTGAGTTATTAATAGAAAAATTAATCACCGCTCTCATTATTATTTCACCTGTTTGGAGCAAACCATTTGAGTTGATGTGTGATGCGAGTGATTATGCTATTAGAGCTATTTTGGAACAAAAATATTATTAAATTTTCAAAGTAATATATTATGCTAGTAATACTCTTAATGAAGCTCAAATTAATTCTACTACTACTAAAAAGGAGTTATTATCACTAGTATATGCCTTTGAAAAATTTAGGTCTTATCTTCTTGGAACTAAATGTATAGTGCATAAAAATCACTTTGCTAATAAATATCTAATGTTGAAGAAGGATGCAAAACCAAGGTTAATCAGATGGGTCCATTTGATGTAAGAATTTGATATGAAGGGAACTGATAATCAGATTGTTGATCATCAATCTAGGCTTGAACCTGAAACTTCAGATTATGTTGAAAATGAAATTAAAGAATATTTTCTTGATGAAAAATTATATACTATAAATGGAAGACGTGTTCCGTGGTATGTCTACATAGTTAATTACATAGTTAGTCACATTTTAAACTTTGGTTGGACATACCCACAACAACAAAAATTTAAGCATGATGTAAAATCTTATTTTTGAGATGACCTGTACCTATATAAATAATGTAAGGATCAAGTTATTAGAAGATGTGTACCTATGGAAGAAACTCAACAAAATTATTAAGAAATGACAAGATTCTAATTTTGGTGGTTATTTTGGGATTGATAAAACATCATATAAAATTTTATAATCTAAATTTTATTGGCCTACAATATTTAGAGATGTTAATACTTATGTAAAAACATGTGATCGATGTCAGATGGTAGTCAATATTTCTAGAAGAAATGAAATGCCCCTCAAAGTTACTTTAGAGCTTGAAATTTTTTATGTTTGGGGTTTAGACTTCATAAGACCATTTATACATCTTTCGGAAATATATTCATATTAATTGTTGTGGACTATGTTTCAATGTGGATAAAAGCAATAGCTTTACCTCATTATGATGTTTGTAGTGTTACAAAATTTTTAAAGAGAAATATTTTTAGTAGATTTGGGATACCAAGAGTAATAATTATAGATGGGAAAAGTCATTTCAAATATAAGAAGATTGAAACATTAGTAAGAAAATATGGTATTAGACCTAGAATTACCACTACTTATCATCCTCAGACCAGTGGTCTAGCAGAATTCTCCAACCCAGAAATTAAGAGAATTTTAGAGAAAACTATAAATCCTAATAAGATTGAGTGGTCTGAGAGACTGGATGGAGCATTATGGGCTTATAAGACGACATTTAAAACTCCTACAGGAATGACCACATATAAACTCATATTTGGGAAGGCTTGTCACTTACCAGTAGAATTGAAGCATAAAGCGTATTGACTATCAAAGAATTTAATTATAACTTGAAAGATGCTAGTGAGAGAAGATTATTGCAATTGAATTAGCTTGAGAAAATCAGAAATGAATCATATGAGAGTTTAAGAATTTATAAAGAAAAGTTGAAATTATGGCATAATCAGAAGATTTTAGTAAAAATCTAAAACATGGACAAGAAGTTTTATTAAATAATTCAAGATTAAAATTATTTCCTGGGAAAATGAAGTCTAGGTGGTTAGGGCATTTCATTGTAATAAAATTTTATCATTATGGTGTTGTGGGTATCAAGGATCTGAAAAATGATAAAATTTTAAAAGTGAATAACATAGGCTGAAACCTTAATTTGATGGAAAAATATATTTATATAATGAAGTCCTAATGTTGGGTCAACTTGAGTAAGATGTGGATACATTGGGCTGACGACGTTAAACCAAGCGCTTTGTGGGAGGTAACCCTAGTTATTAGAATGAATTGAGTTTAAGTTATTTTAGACTTGTTTTTATGTACTTGCTTGATTGAGTTTGAGAGTCACACATGTGTTGTTACTACTTAAAATGATTTAATTATAAACTTAGGGGAGGTTAAGACGTGTATTTGGACCTTTCGCGGACCATATACATGTGTGACTCTCAAAGCATCACTGTCGTAGCAATTGTCTCGATGGTTCATGAGTTTTATGCAAACCTGAGATTCACTACTGATGATCACTTCCTTGTTAGACGTAAACAAGTTGAGTTTACTGCTGATCGGATCAATATTTTTTATAGTTTGAGAGGTGTATTTTTTTCTAAATATGTCGCAATTATGATGATTGATTCAGCACTAGAGAAAGTGATTGCATTTTTGACTGATGGAAGAGGGGAATGGAAGATTAAGAATAACAAGATAGTTAAATTCCCTGCTTCCATGTTGACTATTTACTCAAAAAGTATGGCACCATTTCATTTCTGCTAAATTATTGCCATCAAATCATTTGGCTAATGTTACTAAAGATAGAGTTGTACTCAACTATTGCATTCAAAACCTAAAGGCAATAGATGTGGGTGCACTTATAGTTCAACATGCTCAAAGTGTTGTTGATAGCTCTATAGCTGGAGGATTGGGATACCCTGACTTAATTTTCACTCTATGTGAACAATCAGGAGTAGAATCCCATAGAAATTAAGAGAGATTGCAGCCACAATATTCGATCGGGAGACATATGATTCATAGAGTATAATCATTTGTTGAGTCTAGAAGTGGAAGAAGGGATAAACCCTCTACATCTGCTGTAGGGGCATCTACTTCTAGATCTGTATCACTTGAAGGTAATATGGATCAACTGATGATTTAACAGATGGATATAGTAAATATTCAAACTTAGTTGGGAGAGATAGGAGCAAGGAATGCATATAATGATGAATATCAGCAGAGGAGAGTTCAGCATGATATTGATTTTGAAAATGCCATGGTAAGACACCTTAGGGGTGAACCTAATGTTGACTTTCCTACTTGCCATAGTTTCACTCCCTATGCTCCCATAAATGAAAAAGAATAAGTAGATGAAGAATCAGATGATTAAGAGGAAGGAATAAGGATTGATGTTTTATGAGTCTAGTTTAGTTTGTTTTTGATGTATGTTTGTTGTTTGTGTTTGTATTGGGATGTACTTTTATTTGAAACTTGTTATAGTAAAAGACTTTTTATGTTGTGTTGTGAACTGAATCTGTAATAGTAATTGTAGACTTCCACTTTTTCTGCATTTTTAGTTTTTTCAGCTAAGTTTTTCAGTTAGTTTTTCATTTATTTTTTCAATTTTTATATTTATGTTTTTAATTCTCAACAAGTTCTCTAGAATATATTATGTTTTATTTATTGCTTTAAAGTCTGTATGTAGTTTTATAGTTAGTACCTGCAGTATACTAGAGCCCAGTTTCATAGTCAGAAATCCTCTACAGGTCAGTTTTTATTTTCATGTATTTACTATTTTCTTTCACCTCTTAAATTTTATATTCAATATATTTTTAAAGTCATTTAAAAACTTAAGTTTGGGGGAAAGACAATTTTATTTTGAAAAGGAGTAAACTAAATTTTATTTGTCCTTAAGTAACTATATTTTAAAAAGTTAAATCAACATGGCATGGGGTATTAAGATTTAATTTTAAATGATTATACTTCTGTTTATAAGTATTATGGTAAATTTAAGAAATGAATTTTTAATAATGAAGGTCAATTCTAAAGTTGAAAATATTTGGTATGGTAGGATAAGACTATGTTTTTCTATTTAAAGTAAAGAAAATTTTATTCTTAAAGTGTTAAGAATTTTAGAGTTTCATGTAAGAAGAAAAGATTGAGACATTATGAAAAATCATAAACTAATATGAATTTATAAAGTAAAGAAAGGTATAGAGTTTTGACTTTAAGAAGAGGATAGTGAAGTTCAAAATCATTAAAGGCTATCCAGATATAGTAATTCTCACTTGGAAGAAAAGGAAAAAAAAAGAAAGAAAAGAAAAAAAAAGAAAAGAAAAGAAAGTGAAGAGAAGCTTGAGGAAATGCCTAATCAATAATTGGCTTCACTTGAATCAATTTATGGAAGGAGCTTCATTACATTCTGTAAACTTATATTGGAGTACTAGTAGCATTCCTAGTAAAGTTTTCATGAAGTTCTTTTTCATATGAATGTCTAAATGCCCTTAATATGAAAAACTGCAATTCTTCTTGAAATGAATAGAGATTCAGAAATCTTAAATTTTATTACTAAGTATTCCTAGACTTAGAATTTAAATCTAAGTTATTAAAGGGTTTTTCTTAAATTTTGCAATTCTATTTATTAAACTAAAGTATAGAAGTTATAAGTTAATCTCTATCCTATGTCATATGCTTTTATATAAAAAAAGTGTCACTTGAGGACAAGTAACATTTAAGTTTGGGGGATTTTGATACACTAAAATAATATATTATTTTAAGTACTTATTTTATGCTTATTTTTTTTTATATTGCACTTTAAAGAATGGTATTTTTTGTTTTTTTTTTGTAGGTATTTCATTTTTAGGCATTTGCAGCAAAAATGACAAACAGAACGAAATTTGAAGCAAAAAGAGTTAATTTTGGATTTTTGTGCATCATGCAATAGATTAACACATGATGCGCCAAAATCCAGAGAATTGGTGCATGATGCACTAAGGATGAGTTTTTGAAATTAAGGTAGTTGGAGATGAATTTTGCACAAATTTTCGAAGGGACACTTGTTCTACACCCGTTGGAGTGATTTAATACATCCAGACACTTTGGAAGATTTTTTTATGAAGGGATATGACTCTTGGATCAAATGACACACCTTATGAATTCAAAAGAGTTGACTCTTGGAGGAAATTTTGGAGGAAATTTGGAATTCTTTTTCAAAGGAGGCAGCCTAAAATAAGAGAAGAAGACTTGAAGAGGCAAAAGTGGGAACGAAAAAGAGTTGGTGGGTGGCCTGAGACTTAGAGAGAGAGAAGAGAAGATTTTCTTATAGGTTTGTAAGAGGAGAGGGAAGATGAGAGATTTCTTCTTCATTACATTTCTAAAAGAGAATTTGGAGTGTTTGTAAAGAGAGAAATGGTTGGAGAGAACTTCTAGGGATTTTCTTGGGAAGGATTGTGAGATAAGATGTATTTTTATTTCTTTTGTTTTGTAATCTCATTTTCATATATGAAATTTGTGTTTCATCGTATCCTTCTCTTGAATTCTGAGTAGTCTTCTCTATCCTTCTCCCTACTTTGAAGATATAATTTTGTGAAGAACAGATTTTATTTTCTATGGTTTTAAATGATAATAATTTGTGATGATTTGAACTTTGATTTTCATTTATTTTTTTATCTGGCCAATTGAAATGTTAAAACTTGTTGAGAGACATATTTTTATAAAGTAGATATGATTTCTACAACATTGGGTGAATCAAATTTAATTTCATGGGAGAGTTTATTATCCATGGGATTGGGTACAAATAAATAAGGAAATATACTTTTGTTGGATGCAGAATTGGAGATTTTAAGGTGACAAATTAAAACCCCCAATTTAGTTCAGTTGATTGGAAACTAATGCGAGATTATAAGCCCTCAGGGGAGGGAGTAGTGGGAGCTCTAGAGTGGCAACCGATATCCTCTCAGCCTAACCATGTAAGTAGGGACCAAACTATGGCTTAATCAATGTTCTTTATAGCACTCAGAAGAGAGTAAAGAATATGATTGCTCCTATTTGACAAAAATTAGTTTTTATGTATGTTTTCAAATGATTTCAATTTCTTCACAAACCATATACTCATTGTAAAGGGGAAGGATGCTTTCTTAAATTTGAACTTTCCGTCACAATAAAAAACTTTGTTTAATTTTTGTAATTTTATTTCTGAAAGTTTAGTGTTTAGTTTAGTTTAATTTCTGTAATCTTACATCTGCATTTTAGTTAGCATTCACCTAAGTAGTCAATTTTCAAATTTTGCGCTTTACTTTTTTTATTATAAAATAATTTCCAAAATTTACATTAGGATTTTCCAACTTCCCTGTGGGATCGATATCTAGGACTCCATTAGAGCCATTTATTACTTGCACAATACATATACTTGCGTTGAGAATTAGGAGAGATTTTACAAGTCAAAAAAGAGTTTTAAAGGATAAGTAATATTTATAAAAAGTGTTTTGTTAGGATTATATTGCATATTTATTATAAATTTGTCTGCATCAAGTTTTTGGCGTCGTTAAGTAGTGTCAACTTCATAAATATTTGCATATACAAATATCACTGTGTTAAGTTTTTGGCACCGCTGAGTGGTGTCAACTTCATAAATATTTGCATATACAAATCTCACAGTGTTACCCTCCAAAGCCCACTTCTCTTCATATCAAGTTGATCGATTGGAAGAAACCATTGCAGCCTTGAATAAAAATCAATACTGATGAAATTTTCTTGAAGTCTTTTGCTGACATGGGGGGTATTTTCAGAAAACATATTGAAAAATGTCTATTGTATTTTCATTCCCCCGTATCTAAAATTAATTCCATACATGCTAAAACTCAAGCAGTGGTTTGGGCACTCAAAATTGCTACTACTATGGGTTGGACTTATCTACATCTGGAACTAGATTCTTCTTAGTTGGTTCAGCTTTTCAAGCAAGATCTCTCCTCCCCCTGGTTCATTTCTCACTTGCTCAAAAAGAATAGAGTCATTTCCTCTCATTACAACTTACAGATCCTTTTGAGTCATATCCTAAGAGAAGGTAACAGTTGTGCTAATTGCCTTGCTACAAGGGGTGCTTCTTTCATGAGTCTCATGTTACATGTAACTCTTCCTTTTAATTTTGATCTTTTGATAAGGGGAGACTTATGTTCTCTACCTTATATTAGATGTAACTCGTTTTCCTCTACTTAATGAATTCCCTTATATATATATATATATATATATATATATATTTAAAACTTTATAAAATAAGTCATGATTTCCAATTTTTATACTCAAATTTTATAATCTGACTGGTAAGTTGGAGGTGGAGGAGTGGTTTCTACTCTTTAGGAGCCTGTTTGGAGCCTCTTTTGCTCTAGGCTCCCTGCTTGTTGACATTTCTGGTTTCCCAGGTTCTTGACTTTTTGAATTTGAAGCACAGTTTCATTGGTCTTCTGCTGTTTTTGGGTCTTCTGCTTCATGGTTGAGTGTTTACACTTCTTTGTTGTTGGTTTTGGGTCTTGTTGCTGAGCTTCCCACTTTATCTTCTAAGTGTTATTAGTTTCTTTGGTTTTTGGCTGATGTGTTTTTGCTCTTTCTGCTCCTATAGTTGTGTTGGTTTCCATTGCTTTTTTGCTTTGTAGGACATAATGGAGGTTTTCCCCATTGATGTTGAAGTGAATGCACAATGGACCAAGCAAATTATGCTTCTATTGTTGGCAAATGACAGGATATTCATAAATTATTTGAATATTTAGTCTTCCCTTAAGCTCTTCATTATGCTACTACTGGAAAAGGGACTTGTCCCTATGTCAATCCTCTTGGATTAAAAGAAGGAAAACCAGCTATTCTTTTCACACGTAGGGAAATCCAATCACTCAATGAAACAATAAAATTTACTTTAGTTGGTAAATTTCAATTGGGGCACCCAAAGATGGATTATGTAAGAAAATTTATTGAAAAAATGAATCTTACTAGAGCTTGGAACCTTGGTCTTATGGATGGCTGACATCTGCTCATCAAACTATCAAATGAAGAGGACTAGCAAGAATTTTTTTCTAAACAATCTCTGTTGATAGCTGGAACTCATATGAAATTAATTAATGGACTCCTGGTTTTGATCCAAGCAAGGAGCCTCCAATTGCCCCCATGTGGTTCAAACTACCCAACCTTCCAATTCAGTATTATCATCAAAATGTGTTGTTCAATATTGGTCATACACTTGGCTGTCCATTGAAGGTGGATGCTCCTACTTATAACTTGGTCAGACCTACTGGGGCTAGACTATTAGTAGAAAGAAATATAACCCTGCCTGATGTGTAAAGGGTCTGGATTGGAACTGAAGAAGATGGATTTTGGCAAAACATTGTGGTGGAATAAATGCCTCATTATTTCCCTCATTGTAGAATGTTTGGGCACAACTTAGAGAAATACTATAGACTTCACCCACCTTCCAAGAAGGTTGCTGGCCCTGGGGACTGATTTTTTCCTGAGAAAGGGGGGAATTTAGGAGAGAAAATCATACCTCCATCTACTAGTATGGCAGAGGTGGTTCAACCAACTATGCTGATCAATTCCTTGGGTGATGGGATTACTTAGGGTATCAATCAAACAAAAACATCCACTGACAATCACTTGATGGTGGAGAGACAGATGGGGGTTGTTTGTAATGAAGAAAGACAATTGGATATTAACCCTCACAAGGTGGATAACCCTACTATTAATATTTTAAAAGATGTGCTTACTGAGGAATGGCAAGTTCAGAGAAGTGGTAAAAAGAATAAAGGCAAGATGGAGCTAAAGCAACTTCAGGAAGTTCAATCTCTGGATGGACACTCCATCAATCAGTAAAATGATCTCTATCACAGAACTAGAGGAAAAGGGAGAACATTTTCACAATGATTAAGTTTCTGTGTTGGAGTATAAGGGGTATAGCTCACCCCTCATCTCTCAAGAGATTAAAAAACCTAGTTAGAACTCATAAAATTTGGTTTTTTTCCTATTTTGGAACCAATTTTGGAACCTTTGGTCACAAAACACTCCCAAAATATTGTGAGAAAATTCCCAAAATTTACCCATTTTGCTAATTCTAATAATAAGACCTGGATCTTTGCTAGAGCTGAATTACAGTGGCCTGTCTAGCTTAATCATTCTCAGTTTTTTCATATTCAATTTTCCATTGGTGCTCACTTGGGATATGCCACTTTTGTCTATGCTAGTAGCATTTCAAGGCTTCAAAATACCCTTTGGATTGATTTACTACACATTGGGCAATCTATCAACTCCTTCTAGATTTTGGGGAGAGATTTTAATTGTGTTACTTCTCCTGCTGAGAGAAGAGGTGGAAGAACTCTTTTGAAATAAAAATCATTGAATAGATTCAATGATTTTTTTAGCTGATGCTGCTTTATATGATTTGGGGTACCAAGGTCCAAAATTCACTTGGAGACAGGGATCAATGTGGGAAAGGCTTGATATAATCTTGGGGAACTCTAAATGGCTGCAAACTTTTCCATTTACTATAGTCTCTCATCTTGCTATGGTTGGGTCTGATCTTAGGCCCCTCCTTTGTTCTATTCAAAATATTGCTAGTCCTGGGGGCTCTCCTTTCAGATTTCAGAACATGTGGACCCTTCACCCTAAGTTCCTCTCTGAGATTGAAAAGGTTTGGAGTTACAATGGCATTGATAACCCTTGGGTAAATCTATGGCAACTTCAGAAAAAAGTGGCAGCCCATTTAAAAAAGTGGAACTGGAATAAGTTTGGAAATGTCCATGAAAATCTAACAGCTTCTCAAGATGAGGTTCTCAAAGTAGAAGCAGGTTTTCAAAGAGGAGTAAATTCTGAAATAGAATTACACAAAGCTAATGAGGAACTTCTCTTGCAGATCAATCACACTGAAACTTTTTTGAAACAGAAGGTAGCCATTACCAAGTTCATTGAGGGGGATAGAAACTCAAGTTTTTATCATGCTTGTATAAATTTCAGGAGAAAATGTAATATGATTCTTTCCATTACTGATTCTATATGTAATTGCTTATCTGATGCAGGTTATGTAGCCAAAGATGCAATCCAATACTTTTAGAACCTGTTTAAGTGTCAGCTCTCTTCTAGATCTTCTTTTTTTCTGACTGTTATAAGTATGTGCACAGGTTAGAGCTAACCTATATTACTTTGGAGGTGAAAATCAAGGATGCCCTTGATTCTATTGATGGGCAAAAGGATGCTGGCCTAGATGGATTTACTGCTACTTTTTACAAAGTTTCTTGGCCAGTAATCAGTGGAGATTTCATTCTTGCAGTACAAAATTTCTTTAAGGGAGTTGATCCCCTGAGATATTTCACTTCTTCTACAATTACTTTGATTCCTAAGAATCAAAAGCAGCGGTAGTGAAAGGAATGGTTACATGAAGTTTCCGAGCGGGAATAAGCGGTACGGTGAAGCGGCAGGAAAAGGCGCTAGTAGAGAAGGGTTTAGGGTTTAGACCAATCAGCTTGACCAATGTTCTCTCCAAAGTTATTAGCAAGATTATAGTCACTAGACTTCAACCCCATCTCCAGAATCTCATCAGCACTAATCAGGTTGCCTTTGTTAAAGGAAGAAACATCACTGAAAACATCTTGTTGGCTTAGGAACAAGTATTAGATTTGGACAGAAAATGTAGAGGAAGTAATGTTATTTTCAAACTGGATATAAAAAAGGCATATGACACCATCAATTGGTACTTCATACTGAAAACTCTTTCTGCTAGGGGTTTTTCTGAAGATTTCATCAACTTAATTAGAAGGTGGCTCAAGTGCATTAACCATTCAGTATTAATTAATGAAAAGAGTCATGGTTTCTTCACTGCTTCTAGGGGAATCAAACAAGGGGACCCTTGTCTCCAACATTTTTTATTCTGGCCATGGATTATCTCTCAAGACTTTTAAACAATATGTTTGCTAATTCCCCTCATTTGGCATATCAACATAAATTCAATATCTGTATTAGTCACCTATCCTATGCAGATGATATTATTATCTTCTCCAATGCTACAAAGACTATTATAAAGGCTTTATATCAGGGACTCAACCATTTTCATCAAGCTTCAGGTATGGAACTAAACAAACAAAAGCGTCAAATCTTTGCTAGCACTAATATTACTCCACAGATCAAACACTAGATTACCCATTTTATTGGATTTAGCCTTGCTTCTTTGCCAATTAAGTACCTAGGAGTACAGCTAATCAAAGGCAGCACCAAACAAACTCAATTTAATGAAGTTATTGATCAGATCAAAGCCCAGCTACACTGCTAGATAAATTCATTCCTTTCTAATGGGGGGAGAATCACTCTTCTTAAAATAAGCATCTTGAATGTTATCCCTTCTTATGCTCTCCAAATGTTCACTATGAAGAAAGGTACTCAAGTTCTCTTGGGAAGAATTTTTAATAAATTTTTGTGGGTTGGATAGAAGCTGGACAGAATAAACCATTCCATTGGCTCCCTTGGCAGAAACTCTGTAAGCCCCTTCCTGCGAGAGGTTTGGTTTTTAAGGATTTTCAGTGCTTAATCTTTATAAATACTTGTAAATTATGGATTAAATTTAGGGCTTAGGACAGTCTATGGGTTGCAAGTATGTACACCCAAATCTTGTCACTAAAAAAATTGGACTAAGCTTTGGAAATCAGAAATCAAGCTGAGAAGCTTTTCATATGGGAATTAGGAGAAAGGCAAATTAATTTCTGGTTAGACAAGTGGGTGTGGAATGGAGAAAAGCTGATGTGTCCCACCTCATACCCCAATTTTCAAGCTCAAGTGAAAGAGAATTGGTCTGATGACCAATGGAATAGCAATATGCTAAAGACCATTCTCGACACTGAGCAGATTCAATTGGTGAAGATTATTGCCTTCCTTTCTGATCAAAAGGATATACTCATTAACAAACAACCTTGATCACAAAAACTCTCAGCATTTATTTATCAAAAGTTATATCAGTGGCGACCTGTCTTGTGGGGGAAAGCCATTTGGGGTAAGTGGTTAACTCCCTCAATGTCTTTTTTTTGGCTGAAGGCTGTGGTTGTCCTTGCTTCCTACAGATGATATCTTGAAAATGAAAGGCCTGATGGGACCCTCTTGTTGTTATATTTGTAATCTTGAGGAAGAGACTTTAGAGCACCTATTTTTTGCTTGTGAGTTCTCTCAAAGTATTTGATCTAGACTGTTGACACAATTTAAAATTGATACTCTTGAAGTATGTTGGGACAAAATTTGCTGTTGCTGGAGGGACTAGCAAAAAGTTAATCTAATGGTTATTCCCTGTTTAATGGCTTGATTTATATGGATGAGCAGAAATCAAGCTAAGTATGAAGATCTTAAGCCATTGATCAAGTCTGTGGTTTTCAACTGCACTTCTTATATCCAGAAATATCTTCAACATCAGTAGTTCTCCAATCTCTTCAAGAATTGGATTCCAAGTACCAAATTTCAATAGAAACTCAAGCCAACCTTAATTCTTTGGACCCCTCCTCTTGCAGGTTGGGTGAAAGTTAACACTGATGGTAGCTACACCAGGGAGCCATCAGGATTTGGGGGAGTTTTAGAAACTCTCAGGGGAAATGCATGCTATATTTTTCTTCTCCAACATGGGTTTATGATGCATTGGAGACTGAGATGATAGCAATATATTGGGCTATAAAGTTTGTTTATTACTGTCAGATCAGTCATTTGATTGTAGAATCTGACTCCATCACTTGTATCATGATTCTGCAGAAAGATGAAGCCCCACCTTGGTATATTCTCAAGTGGTTAAATAAATTGCAGCAAGTTTTAAACAGTGGAAGGATGAAATTTTATCACATACACAGAGAAGGCAATGGTCCTACACATTGTCTGGCTGTCATGGGGAGGAAGACATAACAATATTTCTGACTCCATCACTTGTATCATGATTCTACAGAAAGATGAAGCCCCACCTTGGTATATTCTTGGGTGGTTAAATAAATTGCAGCAGGTTTTAAATGGTGGAAGGATGAAATTTAATCACATACACAGAGAAGGCAATGGTCCTGCACATTGTCTGGTTGTCATGGGGAGGAACACGGAACAAATTTCAGTTGGAAACACTCCTCCTTCTCCATTATTTTTTTTTCTATTACATGGGGATAGTTTGGCCATTCCTCATCTTCATATTATGTAATAGGATTATATATATATATATATATATATATATATATATATAT
>NW_018164864.1:176745-183443 GCF_001263595.1 Phalaenopsis equestris | reverse complement strand
GTGGAATATATATGCTAGGTTTCCTTTGGTTTGCTCTAGTGAAATGGTGTTCCTATGGGCTAAGGTTTGCTTCGCTGGTGAGATCTTTCCTCTTTCCACCTTCTTTCTCTTTTTTTCTCGCTTTCATTAGGTATCCTTTTCTGGGATGCTGGTGGACCATAGTTTTGTTGAGGCTGTGATGGGTGGTAGTAACTCTTGTGCTTGTAAGACTTGTCTTTGTCCATAAGCTTTTCATGACTCATTAGCTCTTGGTGGGGAGTATACTTTCATACATAAAGTAGGTAGGATAAATGGGAATCTTTATGTCAAAACTAATAACCTTGTTTCTTTCTGACTGTTTGCACTGGTTGGAAATTTCCTCTATGGGTGTCCTAAGCTTGAGGTAATTAGAAAAGAGTTTGAATTAATGAAACTCACAGGAGCAACTGGACGGAAGGCACATACTTATACAACTCTCGGATGATGATGATTATACCTGCTTATTTGCTCGTAGACTTATTAGAATTTATAATTATGTCATGAAAGTTAAAATCGACAGTGTATTTTGATCCAAGACAGAAGCCCCAATCATACCAATTTGGATATGTTTTCCTAGTTTAAAATTCCACCTTTTTAATTATTAATTTCATTTTGCACTAGTTACTGCTTATGAGAAGCCATTAAAAATGGATAATCCTACCTTATCTCTTACTTGACCGTCTGAAGTGCATGTCTTGATTGGCTGAGATATAACACAACCTTTTGTTGAAGATATATTGATTGGCTCTATACATCAGGGATATTGGCAAAAGGTTGAGTTAGAGTATCACTCTCCATATTGCCCTCACTATCATATGTTTTGTCACATTTCTTCCACATGTCATCATTTACATCCCAACTTAAAGCCAGTGACAGGGAATTCAAAACAACTGTTACACGGATAAATCTAATGATGCTCCTAATGTTCTATCACATGATCCTTTATATGTTGAGAAATGTGATTTGAATCAAACACTGCATGTTGATCCACAAAGTGACTATTTTCTTGTCAATTTACATGAGCCACAACTCCCTATTATTTCAAGCAATACCACATCCACTCAACACCTTGAACATGTTGGGGAAGTACAAGTTGATGAAAATATTAATCGGGATAACAATACTTTAACTTTGGGCGGCACTGATGTCCTCCCATATCCTAATTATCATGAGATGTTTGCTCCACCTACTAATGATCCCAACAATTTTTTTATAAATGCTTTAGTCTAGAATGAGACTTGTATGCTAGAACATGAATGACAGGTCAAAAAGCAAGCAAAAAGAAAGGTAAGAGGAAAAACGAATTGTTGTATCTACATGGATAAAATATGATTCCTGATGGGACTTATTATTCTGATGCTGAACAATTAAGCACCCTTCCTAGATCTTCTAGAAGGGTTGGCTTAAGACATCAATTTTAACATTTTGGTTTGGAACATTAGGGGAGTGGTTGAACATTTCTCTCTTAATAAACTGAAGAATCTATGTAGCGTCCATAAGCTTTTCTTTTTTGTTATTTTGGAACCTCTGGACTCTATCAATAGAGATAGAGTTTTGAAAAAAATTTAAGCATTAAGCATTTTTGCAAAAAAGAAAATAACAAAGTTTGGGTTTTTTGGAAGCTTAAGGTTGATCTAAGCAATATACATGATGAGGAGCAATTTGTCCTTATCACTTTCAAAATGGAGGAATTCCATGGCTAGGCTACTTTTGTCTATTTTTATTCTCTTCTTTAGGATAAACTTTTATTCTAGAACAAACTTACACAAATGGGTGAGGTCATTAAAGATAATTTGTTTGTGGGAGGTGACTTTAATATCATTATGAGATGTGGTGAAAGGAGAGGAGGAGGGAGGTGTGACACTGGCCTTATAAATCACTTATGTGATAAAATCATTGATGTTGGTCACTATGATATAGGATACTTTGGCTCTCCTTTCACTTGGCATAGAGGCCTCATTTCCCAAAGATTGGATAGATTCTTTGGAAAATATCACTTCCTTGGTTACTTTACCATTTCCAAGGACAACATCTTAATCATGCTACTTCGAATCATATTCCTATACTACTTACTATGGCTTTTCATAATAAGCCTACTAAGTACTTCTTTAAATTTCTTAATATCTAGACTTCTCATGCTAATTTTTTAAGCTTTATTAAGCAGGTTTGGTACACTAAAGGTGTTGGTATCCTTGGCATAACTTGAGGCAATTGCATAAGAGGTTGCAGCTCACCTACGCAAGTGGAATTGGGATGTTATTAGCAATGTCCACATTGAAGTTGTAGAGGCTCAAAAGGTTATTTATTTACTAGAATCTTAAGTGATATGCGGTCCTCATCTCGTTAATGAAGCGGCTAAGGCTCATACCACTCTCCTTGAAGCTCTCTCTCTAGAGGAAGAACTCCTGAACAAAAAACTAATGATGTTTACTTCACTTGTGGGGATCGTAATACAAAATTTTTCCATGCCACTATTAAGCATAGAAAGAATGTGAACAATATCATGAAGATAAAAAATCTGAATGGTAATTTTTTCACTGAGGCTTTTGATATTGGTAATAGTGCAGTGCTATACTTCTCTGATCTTTTTGATTCTAAATTCTAGTTACACCCTATAGACTCATAATTATTTGATGGAGAAAGGGAATATGCGTCCACACTTTCTCTCTGTGACGTGCCTACTGAGCAAGAAATCCTATCTGTGCTTAAAAAGATCAAGCCAAATAAAGCTTCTGGTCCTAATGACTTTACTTTTTCCTTCTGGATTACTTGTTGGAACATTATTAAGAAGGAGGTGACACTTACTATCCAAAGTTATTTCTTGGTGATGCCCCTGGTAATTATTTTACTTCTGTTCTGATTGCTCTTACTCATAAAGGAAATGATAAACTCATCTGGGACAACTTTAGACCAATTTCCCTTACCTCTGTTCTTTCCAAAGTGCTTAGCAAATTAATTGTATCAAGAGTTTAGCCACATCTATCCATCATTATCTCACCGCAACAATCTGCTTTCAGTATTTTACCTACTCAAGAGATTATTTAGGATCTTGATAAGGGTGGTAATCTGATGCTTAAACTTGATATAAAAAAGGCTTTTGACACCATTAGTTGGGATTTAATCATGAATATTTTGAAGGAAAGGGGATTCAAAATTATTTCTGCATTTTTATTAAACGATGGCTTGAGAACAATTTTAATAGTGTATTAGTTAATGACAACTCTTATGGCTTCTTTTCTGCTAAAAGGGACATTAAGCAAGTTGATTCACTATCTCCTACCATTTTTATCATTGCTTTTGATTATTTTTCTCGGCATAAATGGTTTGCAGGAACATCATCCTTACACTCAATTCTCCCATAAATCTAAAATCCCGGTTAGTCATTTGCCATAAGTTGACGATGCAATTCTTTTCTCTAATGCTAGTAAACTTGCTATTAAATATACCATACAGATACTTGATGTATTCCAAAAGACAACTGAGTTTCCACCTTTACTGGGTGTACTTCTGCCTCCCTTCCACTTAAATACTTTGGTGTCAACATTTTAAGAGGTAGAAGAAAGCAAACACAAATGGATGATGTGGTGGATAAAATTAAAACATAAATTATTGATTGAAGGAAAATTCTCCTTTCCAATGGGGGAAGACTTACTTTACTAAAAAGTGTCCTACATAGCATCCCTTTGTATGCTTTACAAATTCTTAAGCTCAAAAAGAGTGCTCAAGCTACTTTAGAAAGAATGTTCAATATATTCCTATGGTCAGGTTGAAATATAAGGAAGATTTGGGCTTTTTGAAATAAGGTTTGTAAACCACTCTATGCCAGAGGCCTTCGTTTTAAGAACCTTCAATAAATTGTTGATATAAACATGTGCAAGCTTTGGTTTAAATTCAAGTCAGCTGATTCCTTGTGGGGTCAATATTTTTCTCATGAATACTGCAATTACCTTAACCCTTCCATTATGGAGTAGAAGGTTGGTGATTCAAGCTTTGGGAAGCTATTTTAAAAGCAAGAGATGTGGCTCAAAAATTTATTTATTGGGAAATTGGTTTGGGGAATGTTTCCTTTTGGCATGATTAGTGAGGTATGGTGGATTTGCATGGTTTTCCTTATCATTTGCAGGAAAAAAATATGTTGCTTTCCGAATGCATGATTGAAGGTGGCTGGGATGTAAGTTGGGAGATCTTGTGGGTTATAAATCCAAACATATCTCTCATATTCCTCTGCAACATAATAAAAAAGATACTCCCATGTGGAAATTTAATGCCAATGCATTTGTTACTAAATCTATATATTCTCAAACTTACATCTTTGATACCTGCTATTGGGGGAAACTGATTTGGAATGCTTTCATATATTCCTCCACCTCCTTTTTCTTATTAAGGTTCTTTCTTTCTATGCTACCTTTTGATGACATACTTAAGCTAAAAGGTTTAAAATTGGCCTCTCAATGCTACTTGTGCAAATATGATGAAGAAACTGCTTCTCATATCTTGTTTGAATGAACATATGCCAAAGAAATTTAGATTACTTTGGGGCAGCATTTTGTTACAAAGGTTGTTTGAATGACTGCCTTTTGGCCTGGAAATAGTTTAAATTGGTGTTACAGAGGTTGTTTGAATGACTGCCTTTTGGCCTGGAAATATAGCAATAGCACTCTTAAAAAAATTGATTTTTTTTTCTTTTAATAGTGCTTTGGTTTATTTGGTCTGCAAGGAATTGTTACAAATATGACAGGTCTCCTCCCTCTCCCTCTCTCACAATCTGTTATATACTTGCATATTACTTTAAAATTAGCAAAAGTTTGAATGCAGAATCTTCTTCTCATCCACTAGGGAGTGGTAGGAGGCCAACTTTTCTTTGGCGGTAGCCCCCTCCCTTTGGTTGGATTAAGATAAATCTGGATGGTAGCTGGGATGTTAATTCTGCTAGTGCTGGAGGGGTCTTTCAAAATGATAAGGGTGCATGCTTGAGCTATTTTGCCTCACCTGTTATTGCCTCCAGCCCCATTGAGGCTGAATGTTGGGTTGTACTACCTGCTTTACAGATTGTTGTGATTTTCCAATACTATGTTTTAATTTTGGAAATTGACTCTCTTATTCTTTATGAAATGCTGAATAAGGTTTCTAAAACATATTGGAATCTAGTATGCCACTTTAATAGAATTTGGGACATTATTTCCAAGAATCATGTTTCTTTCATGGTAAGCTTCATTTGAGGGAGGGTAACTTACTTGCTCACTGGTTGGCAAAACATGTTGCTGATGGTGTGGTTATGGGTGTTAATCCCCCCACATATTTGAAAAAAGAATTTAAATGGGGATCGTTTGGATGTGCCTTATATTCAGAAACAAATTCTTTGTATTGTAAGCTTTTTACTGTCCATTGGCTAGCTCTGTTTCCTCTTACTGCCTGTTTTTGGCTCACTGGCTTTTTGATATTGGGATGGAGTTTTATTGTCTTGGTGCTCATGGTGATACACCTCCATGGAGCTTTTGCTGCTTCTATGGTTTGCAGGATTGTAATTCCCTTTATGGTAGTTTTTTATCTTTTATGCTTTTGAAGATTGGATGGTTATATGCTTCATTCAACTAAACATATTATATTGTGTGGTTCACCTGGCTACTTTCTATTAACCTTTATTGTTTTCACCTCTTTTTCCTGTCACCACATTTTATTTTCCTGGTATTTCTTTGACTTTGGAGGATCGCTTCTATTGTTTAACTGAAATGGTTTTCCTTACTAGTGTTTCCCCCACCTGGGTTGGTTTGTTGTTGTTGATTCAGTCTTAATCCTGTCCTACACTGCTGAACACTACACTATGTGACTATTTTTATCATCTATATTTCCTGTAATATTATTTGTTATACTGATGGTTCCCCCATTTGGGTTCTCAGTTGGATTATTGGTTTCGCTGGTCCTTTGGGTCCATGTTTTCTTTCCTTTCTTTTCAAATTATAAGGGCCTTTTGGAGTGTTGTTGTTGGTTCAGTCTTATTGTTGTCCTACACTGTTGAATTCTACACTATGCGAGCCTCTTCATTATCTAATTTTCCTGCAATATTATTTTCTGTTTATTTTGCGAGGAATACTGGCTTTTTCTGTTTGAATCTGGAATTCTTCCCTTTCAAATTATGCTGTCTGAATACGTGTTTCTACTATGGAGTTGTTTGGATTTTGCCTGGAGTACATGACTTTGCACAGCTGCTGCTTGGATCATTTAGAAGAATATCCTTGATTTGGCTTTCTACTGGTTGGAGCAGATTGCAAACTTGTACCTGGTTGCTGCTACACATTTTAATGGTGGACATTGTGGATGATTTACCAGTGTATTTGCTGAAGGCTACAACCTTTTTTAGGCGTCGTCCGGGTGACTTTTCATATGCTGGCAATTGGGCTTTCATTGGGGATCTTTTGTGGCTGAGTTTTAAGGCTGCCTCTATCACTTGCTCTATAATTATCTTCCTTTTTTATTTTATTCTTGGTTGTTTTTCTAGTGTTATTTTGGGTCTCTTCTTTTGGAACACTCTGTTTTACATCCATATTTCCAATAGTATAATTTTTTTTTGGAGTTTCTTTCTCATTTGGGATATACTTGTATTCACTTTTGGATTTTCTTTTGTGTGGAATTATACTGTGGGTGGTCTCACCACTATTTGGTGGCCACACTACACATCACTA
>NW_018164864.1:159484-176645 GCF_001263595.1 Phalaenopsis equestris | reverse complement strand
TTGATTAATCAATTGAGCTCAATGTCATGGCTAGCTGAACCCAAACCCAACTTCAAGCCAACTTGACTCAAATTGAATGCATGCACCAAAATTGACTAAACCATGCCCAAGTGACCAAATTAATGACACCACAGCCACCAAGTAAACTCTAGTGACCAGCCTAGACCCACCCAAACTAGCCAAGGGGGCTATGGACCAATGGTTCCATAAATTAAGGGATTTTATCCAATTTTTGGGTTTAATCCAAAATATCTCCACCATCATGACAAATAATTAATGGTTAATCATAATTAACCCTCTCTCTGGCACACCTGACTTCTCTGGCCACCATCCCTAGCCCTGCTGGCCAGCCTAGTGGCCAAAAAATAATAAAACTTAGAGCCCCTATGCCTTAACTCAGACCCAATTTCACCCATCCAATGTGTCCAGCTCTGATTTGTTTTTGGCATTTTGAAGCCCACAACATAAGAACTTAATTGAACCCAAATTGAAGTCCTGAGCTCCACTCTAAGCCCATCTATTTAAACCACCTTCTCTATTACAAAAGGGAACTAATAAAAATCCAAGGGGAAACTCTGCCAAAATCTCACAAGAGACTCTCCAAGCCTTCCTCAGCTCAAGCCAACCATTTTCCCCCTCTATTTTCCCTTGTGAGAGTTAAATTTAGAACTCAAAATCAGGCCAGAACCATGAAAAATTTTTCCATGGACCCACAGTGAACCAAATTCTAATTAATTATGCACACACCATCCCCAAAGTGAGAGGAGTTGACCCCCACAAAAGTTCCCTCTCAAACAGCCCCTAGCCTAGTTCTAGACCAACACCCAAAATCAAGTTTGGTTAACAACATATCTAGACAATTCACTAAGGCTTAAGACTCATCTGGAGGTTCTTTGGACCCAATCAAAGCTGCCACAACCATCCGATTAAGGCCTCCCCTCTTAGATTTATGATTTTTTAATTAATTAAATACTCTTTGAGTTATTTTAATTCATTATTATTAAATACTAATCACCATGGCTTGAAATTTTTAGGGTTAATTCCTCATGATAGAGAGCACCTCCTCTGATTTTTCCAAGGTTAAAGAGCACCTTTGTGCTATGTGCTTCTAACTCTAATTTTAAAGCCTAAATGGCTATTTTGGCTTTATTTAATCATATAAATTAAAATATTTCTCAGAAAATTATGGGATCAATTTTTTTAGGTTTCCTATGGTCAGAGAAACGTAGGAAAAATATTGTGAAAGTCTAAATAATTTTTTATATTTCTGTTATTAATTAAATATTTTTACCTTAAATTAATTTATTTAAATTAAATATAAATTAAAAATTGACAAAAATTAATTCTACATTGTTCATAAAAATCATTTCAATCCAGTGTAAAAATTTCAAATTTATTTAAGTTGATTTGGCCATTAAAGTGGATTTTGTAAGTAAAAATAGTATTTTTGCATAAAATAAATTATATTAAATTAAATAAGCTTAGAAAAATTATGAAAAATAGTTTTCTGAGTTCCTTGTGATCAAGGGCATTTAATAAAAATAAAATCTATTTATGTGAAAATATTTTATTTTTAAAGTATATTTTGAATTAAAAATAATTAAAATAATCATAAGTTTCAAAAATAAAAAAAATATAGTTCAAAATGTGTGCAATTGTTCCCTGAACACTTGGGACCCCGTAAGACATTTTTCCTGATTTTTCTAAATTAAAAATAAATTTCTAAAGGCCTAAAATGTATTTTCCTTATTTTACCATTAAAACAATTACAATAAATTAAATATAAATCATAAAAATATAAAATTTATTTCTCTAAGTTTTCTTGGACTTATGAGGGTTCATAAAAATTTAAAAGTGATTTTTGAGGATTAAAACATATTTTTGTATCTAAATAATCATTAAAAATAACTTACAAATAATTATAATAATTACAATATTATTAAAAAAAATCATAAAATTTTGTCTAAGTATTCTTGTGACCTAGGAAAACTTCCAATAATTTTTCCCATAAATTAAAACTTCATTTTGATTAATTAAAGAAATTAACATTGAAAAATCCTATTTTAAAAATAATTATTCAAATTAAATCAAAACTTAAAAAATCATACTTTCCTCTCTGATATTTTAATTAATCCATGGATATGATACTTAAATATTTTCAAGGCCATTTGAATTTTGCTTGAGAAATTATAAGATGAAGAGCCCCAAGGGCAGGATAGTAATTTTAGGCTTTGGTGCCTTAATCAAAATTTAGGATTAACCATTGGGGATGAGAAATTTTGATCCTTAATAAATATGTTGGATGATTGAAATGCAACGGGATAAAGGTAGAAACTGACTTCCCACCTTTGCATAATAAGAATAAAATGGTAATTTCTTGAATTACTCATTCAAAGTTAAACAAAAATTAAATGATTCTTAAGTGATGGGCTTAAGCTAGGGAGATGATAATTCACTTACCTTACGCCTAAAATTGATGATGATGTGATCTTTAAATAAGAATAATGTCACTTAAACTAAGATTTTAGCCACCACAATTTTCCTCCATTATGATTGTTAAGGGCTTAGTAGTGGCATAAGCTCGATGTCTAAATTCAACTAATTGGATATAGAAGATAATATGATTGGGGATTAACATCTCTTTAGATACTCCAAGCCCATTTGTGATGAGCACCAAATCTTTAATGACTTAATCTTACCTTAGGGGTAGTCATCAATACAATCTTTAAAGTAAAATATCAAATTGATTAAATATCTTATCCTTGGGATAATTGAATTGTCATGCTTCAATGGGCAACGAGGTAGTAACACTAACACTCGAGGTAATCACACTCTACCCCTGGATGATTAATGAAACAATATGATGAAGTTCTAAATGAACTCAAAATAATTCAAGAGAGCCTCGAAGTAGTTCAGAGTCATTCCCTCGAGAACTTTGAAATCTTTGGATATCTTGAAAGACAATTTGAACTTGCCATATTTTGTTCTAAAATCATCCACTACACCCACTAAGACCTTCCAAGACTTAACAAAGTCATACTTTGGGGTTTGATAGCTATACCTTCATCTAATCCTGCAATTTAAATTCTTCGCAAAATTATATACACACTGTCAGAGCTAACCTTTCAGGTAGAGGAACTAGAAGAACATTATATACACACTGTCAGAGCTAACCTTTCAGGTAGAGGAACTAGAAGAACTGACAGGTACGCTTTTAAATTATTGCATGTACCTTTCTGTACTTCTTGTCTCAAACTTGCATGTTAAACAATGATATCACCCTGCATGTCAAAACCAAAACTGCTAGGATAACCACAAAATAAAAACTAAAAACTAAACAAGATAAAATTCACCACCACAACATTCAAAATATAATGACAACTCAAAATTTAATCACAAACATCACAAAACACAAATTGCAACTAAATAAAACTTAAACCTACTACTTCGATGAGGTACATCACAAAACACAAATTGCAACTAAATAATTTGTGATGTTTGTGATGTACCTCTATCGGATGATCGGGAATCCCTCGGTGGAGGTAACCTACGGTTGCTAATGAGATTTCCCACGATCTAAGTGAAAGTATGAACCTCATTGAGTTGAGTTTAGTAAATTCGTGTGGACTAAGTGAATCCGAAAGAAAGTAGTGGTAACAAAATGAGGGAGCCGTGGGATCATAACCGGGGTCAGGTGTCGCTTTAATCAATTTTAACATCCCCCATAATATTTAAATAACTATAACCATAAAAAACATTTGATTTGACATCATGACTTAACACACTAGAAAACTTAAACCTGCTACTTCGATGAGGAACTTGGAGCTAGCGAGGGGCTTGGAGCTAGCATTGTGAGCAGCACGACTATCTTTGACAGCAAAACATGTCTGCATCAGCTAAACCATCCTTTCTATAGAATTAAACAACCAAGCCATAGGGTGGTTTAGCTGATGCAGACATGTTTTGCTATACAATATAAGCCCAAACTTGTATATTTAGACAACCAAGCCTAGTGCGACATAAATCCTCCTAGTGCGACATAAATCCTCAACTTATCTTTAGACATTTGTATGGTTCTGCTATACAATATAAGCCCTAACTTGTCTTAGGATTCTGAGGTTGTCGTTCATTATGACCTAAATCCTCACACCTTCAAGGCTATTTGTATGATCTTTTCACACAAATGAGCCTTAAATAAATAAAAATGGCAGGATCATTTAAATATTTCTCCTCTAAATTGAAGCCAAATAGTAGGATAGCTTGGGAAGTCACCGAGGTTCCCCTCAGGATCTATGACGTCCCCTAGTTCTTCTTCCTTTGGATTCAAAAAAAATATTATGTTCCAAATTTGAGTCATTTCCCTTTCTCACCTCTTTGTCTGATCTCTTTGAAAAGTCCTATCCCTTTTAAATTCTTGAAGACAATATCCCCAGATTTTTATCGAGTTTTAGGTGACTCCGGTTATCTAAGATGTAATTAACTATAGAGGCTTACCCTTATAGGAAACTTGTCCAAGCCCAGCTTAATATAAACCCTATTTAATTTTCTATATTAAATAGGGGAACTTGTCAGCTTATAATAAAATAGTTTCACAGACCAAACAAATGTCATAAATTTCTTAGTTTATTTGATTGAGCCTCACTATCAAGTCATGTGCTTATATTTTGAGATAGATACGTGGCTTTAGGTGTAGTGATTTTTCATCTAAACTTTGAAAGATGCGAGATCAGTTTGATTTCATATTTTTTTAAAACTATAAATATGTATGTAAATTAAAATGCCTCTCCGAAGAGGGTGATGTGATTTCGATTTCGACGACCGACAGCTTCGAACGGTATATAGACAAAATGAACGTTACCCAAAATAGTAAACTTTTAATACCATCTATTGAAAAATCTCATGAACTTAAGATGAATGTACCCATACAATTTTAAAACCTACATATTTTGGGAATTCATCTACACCACCAGCCTTTATATCTTCAAATTTGACTCAATCACAAGAAGAACCTGAATTAAATGATGAAATCAGTAAAAGTTATCCTAAGAAAGAGTTATTCAAAATCATTGAATGGTATATTCATTGGTATATAGAAAAAATGAATGAAATTTTGATGTTGGGGCAACCAGAGTAAACATTGGATTCATCGGGTCATCGATATTAGACTAAGCGCTTCGTGGGAGGCAACCTATGATTATCTTTGTTATATGTTTAATGCGATTGTTATTATGTTAGATTGGATAATAGTGAGATGTTGGACTTTGATCCGTGTTTGATGTGTAAGAGTGGATATTGTTAATGTTGTGAGGTAATTCCTTCGTTATGACTAGATTTGTATATGATATGACTAGATTTGTATATGATTTAGTAGGTTGACGTCTTGACGTCTTTTACAACTTAGTTCTCAACAGGAGCTGAGCATTACCTTGAAACATGTAGAGTTTGGACTTGGACCACTCTATGTCAACTATATTACTTTCTTTATCTGACTTTGTCTTCATTAAATAAGGTCATGAACTTACTTAGTGAACAACAACTGGATGAACTGCACTATTTTTATTTACTAGATTATGTACACCTTAGACTTAGAGTAACCCTGAAATTGGTAACACTTGAGGGAATTCTGGTCCATGGTTGATAACCATATAAAGTTTTATCATACACCCATGTTATTAGTGTAGTTTCTTCCATTATAAATTGAAAGTAAGAAGGGGAAATGTGAGTAGAAGGGAGATCGAATTAACCTCTGTTGTTGTTTGTTTATGAATTTGTGAGTCGTGTGAGTCTATGTATTGGAGTTTGTGTGTCTAAGTTTGTGAGTCTAGTTAAATGAGTCATCGCAGATGACAAAACTTATCTTAGTATTATAAACTTGTTAGCATCCAACAATTCCTTTATAAAGTTTAAAATATGTTCCTGTTTAATTTTCAGTTTGTACCTGTTCTACTATTTGAAATTCTTTTATAGTGTTATATCAAGAATATTTAGGCTAGATTTACTTTCTGCTGCAACATCCTACCATGTGTTATTTTTTGATATTTTTGTAGGATGTGTAGTAAATTGTAAAAGTGATTTTTCCTTGCCGCATATTTTTGTACTTCATTGTTACACATGTCTGAGCTTAAGTTTGGGGAGTAAAGAAAAATGTTTCAAATTTAAACCTTTTTTTTCAAAAGTACTACAAATAAATTTATATATTATTTCTATTTATTATTGTTATGTGGAGTCATCTTAAGTATGCTAGAATTTTAAGTATAGAAATAAAGTAGGAAAACTTAGTTGATATTTTTAGTGAAAAGGGTAAACCTAGAGTTAAGGATATTTAGTGAAGAACTTGGGAAAATGAATAACAACCTTTAATAGGAAGAATTGATTACTTGAAAAATTAAGAATTCTTAGAATTGTTATTTTCAAAAATTTAAGCCTCTTTTAGAAAGTGTTAAAAAAATACTACCTTGAGTAATAAGTTTTAGGAGAGGATAGTGAAATTTAAAATTATTTAAGGACTTCTCCAGATATAGTCATCGTCACATATAAAAAAAAGAAATGAGAGAAAAAAATAATGGATCAAAAAGATCCTGAAAAAGAAAAAGAAAAAAAAAGTGAGGAGAAGTTCGAGGAGAGGTTCTAATAGAGAGGTTCTAATCAAAAAATTGGTTTCACTTAAGTCTTTCTAGAGTAAAGAACTTAGAAAATTCCTAAGCTTGCTTTCTATAGTTGTATTAGTAAAAATTATTTTTAGGAGAGTACTTAAGTTTAGAAAGTAAAGTTCATAGGATCTGTAGTTTGAAAAGTCTGCATGTATTTCTGAATTACATAGGAAAACAAGTTCTCAAGTTTGATGATAAATATTTTAGACCCTAGGCTAGTCTGATTCACTAGAAGTTCTGCTAATTTGAACCATCACATTTTTAGAAAAAAAATTTTAGCAGTTCTAAAGGATGACCCATTAACACTAATCTACATAAATTATTTTGAAAATGTAGTATCTAGTAAAAATTATTTTTAGGAGAGTACTTAAGTTTAAAAAGTAAAGTTCATAGGATCTGTAGTTTGAAAATTCTGCATGTATTTCTGAATTAGATAGGAAAACAAGTTCCCATGTTTGATGATAAATATTTTAGACCCTGGGTTAGTCTGATTCACTAGAAGTTCTTCTAGTTTGAACTATCACATTTTTAGAACAAAATTTTAGAAATTCTAAAGGATGACCCATTAACACTAATCTACGTAAATTATTTTAAAAATGTAGTATTTGAAAATGTAGTATTACTTGAGGACAAGTAATGTTTAAGTTTGGGGAATTTTGATACGTCTAAAAATGTACTTTTTTATGCTTCATTTTATAATGATATTGCATTTTAAGGGTATGTTGTCTTATGGTTTTGGTTGTAGGTACATTAAATTGAAGAATTTGGAGTGATTGGAGCAAAAGGAACAAAAATGGACCAAAACGAAGCAAACCGGAGCAAATCGGGTCAAATCAGGGCCAAAACTGGGCACTTAAATGCCTGTGCCTGGCACTTAAGTGCCCAAAATGGTGCTTAATTGGGTTGAACTGGGGCACACCGGAGCCAAGGGGACCTAAAGAGGGCGCTTAAGCGCCCAAAATTGGTGCTTAAGCACCCAAAATGGTTTTCAACATATCTTCTAGAATATACATCAAATTTGGACAATTTTTAAAGTGGTTCTTCATGTGTCTCTTGGGTAATTCATTAGAAATAAAAGATTCATTGAATCTGGACAGTTTTAAAGAGACACTTAAGCATCTCTTGGTAAATTGTAAAAAAAGGCTTGAAAATGTTTTTAAAACACCTCTTGGACTTTGGAATCAATAGGAAGAAGAGGAGAAGAAGACTTGGAGAAGAAGAAGGCTTGTGCGTGAGCCCCAAGTGGTTTTCTTTTTACTTTGTTCTTGGAGAGGATTGTAAGAAGATTGCTTTTGCTATACCAGGAGAGTTTGATTTCCATCTAAGATAATTATTTTCATTGTATCTTGATTTAAATCTCTTTTTACTTTGTTCTTGGAGAGGATTGTAAGAAGATTGCTTTTGCTATACCAGGAGAGTTTGATTTCCATCTAAGATAATTATTTTCATTGTATCTTCATGAGTTTTATTTCCATCTAAGATAATTATTTTCTTTTTACTTTGCTCTTAGAGTGAGAATATATTGTGATGATTTTACTTTTTTCTTCATTTACATGTAAAATTGATCAACTTGCATGTTAAATTCTATTGTGAGAACATGTAAGATCCGTGACGGTATTGTGTTAATCAACTGTGGTAGAATCACATGAGATTATTTGGATGAGAATGTAGTCCATATGATTGAGTGCAAAAAAAAATAGGAAAATAATCTTTAATGGGTAAAGAATTAGAGGACTTAAGAGTGACAGGCTAAAGTCCCCTAATTTCGTCTATTGTTTTAGGTTTTAATGCGAGATGTTAGCCTCCAGGTAGAGAGATAAGAGGAAAATCTAGAGATAAAGCTAGTATCTTCCCTGCCTAGCCCATCTTCAGAACTATTCAAAATTTAGATTAACAGATGTTCTTAATAGCATTTCTAGTATGGTTAAATAATATAATTTCTGCTATTTGTCACAATCACTCTTACTACTTGTTTTATTTTTTACACATGTCACTAATTTCATTGCATGAGGAAGAGTACTTTTAATATATTAAACCCCACTTTCTTATTTTCACTAAGTATTTTAGTTTAGGAGTAGAAGTAGTATTGCAGTGATAATTGTAGGATATAAGCAAAACCAAACCTTTATCAACCTTCCAAGCTAGAGCGTGTTATTATAGACTAGAACTTCTCTTAAAAGCCGCCGTGATTAAACTTGATCTCCATGGGATCGATATTCAGGGCTTAATTAGAAAGCCCTATATTAAATGATAACGATACGTATACCTGCGTAAAATTCCTACTATTTAAAAATTTAATTAAAATCTTAATTTGCTTGGTATCAATTTTTTGGTGCCATTACCGGGGATTAAAATCTTCAAGTAGTGGTGTCAACTTCATAAATCCTTGCATATAAAAAATATCGGGATCAAGCCATAACTATTATTTAGCTTCACTTCCTCTCCCCCGTAAGCCTGAAGCTAGATGAAGAATTCTCTTTGTACTTGGGGGCGGGAACTGAGGCGATCGGTTCCATGTTGGTTCAAAAAGAGTTTGGAAAACAATTCCTAGTCTAGTACATGAAGCATGTTCTCAAGTATTCAATTATGGAAAAAATAACCTTTACTCTGATTGTGTCGGCTCACGGGCTGTGAACTTAATTCCAGACGCTTCCCATTCAGGTGATTATGGATCACCCACTGAAATTGGTGCTCGCTCGAACAAAACATTCCTGTCGACTACTCAAGTGGAGAGTATAACTATGTGAGTTTGATATCACTTACGTTCCTCAGATTAACATAAAAAACCAGGAGGTATCATATTTCCTAGTAGATTTCTTGAAGCAAGGTAACTTAGCCAAAGAAAGTCAAGGCGGCCAACAGGAGTGGATCCTATATGTGGACGCTACTTCAAACAGGACTGAAGTTGGGCCAGAGCTTGCTCTGAGCAGCCCAGTGTGAGAACAATTGTATCACTCATTGGCCATAAAGTTTGTGGTAAGAAATAACCAGGCAGAATATGAAGCTCTAATTGCGGACCTACGCCTAGCTTATGAGATAGGTGATCGACCTTAAAATTACCTATTTTTTATGTATAGCTTATGCTTAATTTTTTAGAATAATATGCTTTAATGAAGGGTATTATCATGTTTTTGGTTGCAGGTGCAAGAAAAAGAGTCTAAGAGTAAAAAGGAACAAAAATACATAAAAAATGAGCAAAATGGGATAAATTGAATAAAAGTACCAAACAAGCTGAACGACGCCAAATGTAGAAATTGGCTGGTGCCTAGGCGTGAAAGTTGTGTGCCTAGGTGTCAGAGTTATTTTCTAGAAGATTCATTGAATGAGGCTGAATTTTGAAGGGATGTCTGAAGCAACCCTTGGTCATTTTTGAAGCTCTATAAATATGGATTAATTCCAAAGGGCTAGGTGATCAGATTTAGAGAGAGAGTCTCATAGTGTGTGAGTGTGTTAAGTGCGTGAGAAGTTCTCTTTGTGAGTCTTTGTTATTATGGAGTTTGTGAGTATTGTAAGTGTTGTTGGAGTCAGAAAAGTCAGAGAACTTCAAAGGAGTGCTTGGGGAAACATTCAAGATAAGTATCTGTATCTTTGTCTTTAAGTTTTGTACTTTTGATTTGAATTTTATAAATATATTTTATTTTGTTATCTGATACACCAAAAATGTATGCATTTTTAAACCCATAATTTACACTCATTTTTGGTGATATTGCACTTTAAAGGAATGTATTTTTTATGTTTTATTCCAGATTATTGATTTTTATGACTTGGAGCAAAACTGATGGAATTTGGAGTTAAAATGGAGTTTTTGAAGAATTGTTCAGCTCAGACGGTGCTAGACTGGGCGCCGACGATACCGTTTGACAAAGAGTGCTGCCTAAATTAAATGGCCACTGGCACCGACGACGCTATTGTCGGTGTAGGCCTTATTTTTAGAAGATTCAAGGAATTTGGATGCTTTTTGAAGAGTTTTTGGATGCACCTATTGGAAAACCGACCCCAGACTCTATTTAGAGCCAAAATTGATCAGAAAGGAGCCTTCCTCTTTGTTCTTTGCCCCCATTCACGCCTCTTCGCACCCATGAATTCTTTTGTAAGAGTGTTGGAGAGGAGAGAAGTGAGAGATTTTTTCTTCCTACATTTCCTAAGAGAGGCTACAAGAGATTTGCTTTTAGAAAGAGTTTCAGATAAGTGTTGTTTGTTTATTATTGTTGTATGAACTTTCTTTTATATATGAAATTTGTGTTTTTTTGTATCTTTTTCATGAAGTTTGAGTAGTTTCCTTTATCTTTCTCCCTACTCTGAGATATGGTGAAATGAAGAGATAATTTGGATGTTCCAATGTCAAGATATAAAATAAACTGTGATGGTTTTTCAACTCTATTCTTAATTTACTTTTTGATCTGACCAATTGAATTGTTAAAATATGTTGAGAAAAATATGATCCAGGAAATGGAGTATGAGTTCTACAACAGAGTGAGAATCACATTTAATTCCCTGAAGGAGTATTTCTTTCATGGAATTAAGTGCAAATAATTAGGAAAATATACATTTGGAAATATACATTTTTGGGTGTAGAATTAGAGATTTTAGGGCGACAAACTAAAATCCGTAATTCAATCTTAGTGAGAATTAGAGATTTTAGGGTGACAGACTAAAATCCGTAATTCGATCTTAGTTTTTAAGACTAATGTAAGAGTTAGCCTTTAGGAGAAGGTAAGTGGGAGCTCTGGAGTGGGAGCCAGTATCCTTCTAGCCCAGCTATGGATTTAGGGACTAAACCTAAGATTAATCAATGATTTTCATCTCATTTCACCAAAAACTCATTGTGGTGGGAATGATGCTTTTTCATGTTAGAAAAATTCATCACTTAAACATAGTTTAGTAAGTTCTGTTTTAAACTTTGTTTTAAAAAACTTTACATTTAAATTTTACTAGTAGTAATAATTTAGTTATGATAGTATCTCAAACATTCGAAATTAGTGACAGTAATTTTGTTTTATTTTTGTTTTATTTCTGTGATATTCCTAGTTAATTTATCATTTCAAATTTAAATCTTCCTCATGGGATCAATATTTGAGACTTAAATAGAAAGTCTTATATTACTTGATAAAGATATGTATACTTATGCAGAATCCCAACATTAAGTGATTAACGTTATTATTCATAAAATGCCACAGCAAATTTTTGGCACCGTTATAAAGTAGAGTCAACTTTATAAATTTTTCACAAGTATATTTTTCTGGATCATTATCCCCATGCGTTTGAGTAATTTTCTCTCTTTCTCCTTGCAATATGAAGTAATTAAGTAAGTGATTTTGAATTTTGTTTAGAACTTCTTTTATTCCTAAAAAGTGTGATGATATTTTACCGAATCTTCATTTAATTTACAAATTGGTCACTTGTATTGTTAAAATTTGTTGAGGAAACTTATAGACCCAAGAGAGCTAAGATTTATTAACTTGTAAGTATCACATTCTACCTTGGAAAGAGCAGTGACGATTGTCTAAAGGAGGGGTGCAAATAAATAGGGATATAAGATTTGATGGGTGTAGAATTGATGTTTCTAGAGTGACAGACTATATTCTTTTATCAATTTGGTCTAGGGATTTGAACTAAGGTCACTGGTAGGTCCTATAGAGAGGGCACAATGAGTAATCTAGGAATGAGAGACTAGAACCTACCCGGCACTACAATACATGCCGACACCAACTTTAGATTAGTCAATGTTCTTTACATAATTCAAAAGAACTAAAGAATAGGTATGCTCCTATTTATCACAATACCATATTTAAGCTTCTAAAAAAATTTTAAAATCTTACATTGATTATGAATTATTGTCAAGGAGAAAATCTCTTTTAATATATTTTCTAAGTCATTATATTTACTTTTACTTGCATTTTGCATAAATTAGTAAACTTAAATTTCATTTTTTGGTAGTTGCTCCAATCTTAAGTAAAGCTTTCTTAAAGTTAAAATACCTATATTTCATTTCATTTTTTTATTTACATCTTCCCCGTGGGATAGATACTGGGGGTATTAAAGAAAATTATATATTACTTGAAACGTCACAACGTTACATATATTTGCGTAGTACCCCTAGTGAGAAAACTATTTCCTTAATTTTTATCATATTAAATTTGTTATCACTAGCCACTAAATATAATTTTGGTCAAGTTTTTGGCATATTATGGAACATAAATATCTGCATAATTGCGGGTCGGGTCACCCCACTTAGGATCCATTAGGCCGGCATTCACAAAACATTTAGTAGAGATGGCAAGGCAGACCTGGATCTATTATGAGAGTGTCACTTGATGATTCTCCCTCAAAATCATCTTAGACATCTTGGCCTTCAAGTCCCTATTTTTGGCAACAGGGCAGTGATGGTTTGTTCATACTCCTCAACGCTAGCCTCCTACGACTAGGTCAAACATTTGAACTTTTTCTACACGCACAGGAGCTTCAAATCTACTTGTCTTTTGCCTTCCAATATCTTGGCCACCATCTGGTTGGCATCCTTTCTCTTCTTCTCCTCGTGAATCAAGGCTTTTTCCTGTTAGTGAAAGGAAAAAAGTGCCAGGGCATTACATAGTTTAGAGGTCTCACAAAGATTAGTGTAGGTCATACCTGCCATGATGGAATTCAAGCCGTCTGACCACATCACCTTCATTAGGTAACTAAGGAGATCAGTATCCTCCCAAGAAGAAAGCAAGTGAATCAATCTCTCTAGGTGTTCACCATAAAAAACCTTCCGCCTGAACTCTAAAAAATATTTCTCTCACCATCCATCCAAGTGATCCACCCCTGAGGAAACTTACCATCTGTAGACGAAGGTGGTGGTGGTTTGTTCATATTTCTTGTCTACGGGTTTGTTCCCCTTTGGATCTCTGTCGGCCCTCTCCCGGTGCTTGACCTCAGAGCCTGTGCCCTGAAGAGGTTGGAATAGCTCACAAGAGAGACATGCACTGCATAACATCCCTCTCTCGTTGATCAATGAAAGTGATGCCTGTACCCCTCTTTTTCTCAACCGGTTGGTACGGAGGAAACTACTCTATAGAGTTCGAATCCTGAGACATAGCTGTTGTGGATGGAGTCTCCCAAAATATGCTTGAGGTCCTACACCCAGCTTCAATGAGTTAAAAAAAAAATGGAGATAATTTTTCTTACCGACACTAGGCTTTCCATAAGGCTTCCTTAACATAGCAGTGAAATCTTCACTTCCCAGAGGTTCTTGCCTTGGTCTCTTATTCTCTAGCCTTTACCATAGTTGTCTTAGTCCTCCTCTTATCTCTCTCTTTTGACTTCTCTCACAAACTCTTAGTAATATGCCCAAAGGTTCCAGGCCATAAGACTCTGTCGACAACGTCCTACTCCATGAATTAAAAGATGGAGAGTTCATTCCCCTCAATAATATTGGTGTAGATGTGAGTATGCTCTAATAAAATTGTCGGCCTTACCACCTCTTTTGTAATCGACCGAACAGATACCCCCAAGCCCAAATGATGCCACAAAATCACAAACTTCAATTGCCAATCTTTCACTTTATTCTCAATCCCTATAACTTGGAGTCTGAAGCTGGATGGGAACACTACATAACCATCCCAATCAACCTTGAAATTGAAGAGGTAAGAAAATAACTCGATTGACCATGGAGTCTCAACCTATCAAAGATAGATGATGAAGTTCATAATGATGGCAATGGAGTTCGATGTGACCTATGCGTTGATAATGTCATGGCAATTGAGGATAGACCTCATCTTGATGAGGAATGTCAGTCTCAACCCATATCTAAATTAATCGACATATACAACCAAATTATGACCATACTCACCCAGGGATCTCTCCCCCTTAGTAATCGCTCAGAGTAGGGCATCCAACCCAAAAGCAAAAGACTTGAATAGTGCCGCCAATTGTCTCTCTGAAATGATCAATGACACACTTGAGAGATTCACACCGAAGAGCTCAGAAGAATAGCTAGGAGCCATGGTGAGATAATAAGAGGATGAAGAGGCTCACATGAAAGGAAAAAAAAGATAGTATGAGAAGCTAGACATCTCATTCACCAACATATAACACATAGTAAAAGCCAAAATGATGCAAGAATAATAATATATTTTCACTGCAAAAAGCTCAAGAAATAAGTTAAATCAAATGCACATATCGAAACAAAAAAAATATAAATATAAAAACATATAAAGACATTAAGGTATATATATATATATATAGATATATAGAACGAAATAAAGCATATTTATATTTAGTTTCACCCGTTTACAATTATAAAGTGGCCCTCTTGAGAGCATGGGATCTTTGGCGAATCTGGAATTCACTGTAATGCCAACTTTAGGAGCCCCTCGCTCATTAGGAGGTAGAGTTCTTGTAACCTTACTAGAAGACAAATCCATCATCTATTTCCAAGTCTAAAGTGATAAAGGAGAGCATGTCTCCTTCGATCTCTTTTTCTGCCTGTAGAGGTTGAGAAGCGAGTTGAGATACACTAGTCAGGGAATGGTTAGGAGAAACTTCTTGATCATCAGTTGCTTGCACTTTTGGAGGCAAGACGTCAGAAACACTGGAAAGATTTGAAGAGGAGCTGTTTGGCCCACCTGATCATTGCCCTGACGACCCTCTCCCATGAGACAATGTTCCTTCACAGGGTAGCCGCCCTCCGCCGTCACAGAACCTTCCGTGGAGCGGGTGTTGTTCAAATCAGAGGACCCTACATTGACCACAGGGTGGAGGATCTTCTTCTCAGGCACAACACACTTTCCAGCTCATTTGATCTTAGAGTCGGACTTTGCTCTCCTCTTCATGGCTTGGAACACTAAAGCTCGGACTTCCTCATCAATGGATTTTAGAAACTTTCCACCCTTCATAATTTGCACCACTAAGGAAATTGAAGATGAGTATGAAAGAACGCTTGAAAAATAAGTTCCTACATCACATTTATTATGACCTTCACATGGAAATTAGGAAGTGCTTAACTATTGTGCATTAAAAAGCCATGAATACTACAAACTTGTTTTAAAATTAAGATTCTCTTGTCCTTAATGCAGCTGTCTCTATCAATGAGCAAGAGAATCAGAGAACTATAATAGTACATTGAAAGTATGTTAGCATGAAGCGTAAAAAAAACTCAAGGATTGCGGAAGAGGAGACGTTGCCCCATGGGACCTACCAAGAATGACTTAGGTCCACATGTTTAGTGAGACAACTTACATATACCGGGAAGACGGTGCATCGAGACGGATAAAGGGTAGTGTTTTTGTTCATTTTTCTCTCTTTTATTTTAGAAAGAGTCTCCAGCCTATCGATCGTTATATACTTCCCTCATTCGAATAAATCTCCTTCCCGAATCAAATTAGTGATTTGAAGAGGAGAGGAATTGAAGAAAAAGGAACATACAATAAAGCAACAAACAAGAGAAAACACAAAACGTGGAGAGCCTGCGTGCGGTAAACCTCGCAAGGATAGACTAAGAGTGTTCGCCAAACAAGATTGGGCAAAAGTACCTTAAACTAATATCCGCAAAAGAATATCTACGTAGACTACCTAAAACCAGAGAGTCAGCTGTAAATACCTGTTATGGGGTCAAGAGCACTCCCAAGGGGACGTATCCTACTTGGTTAATTATATCTTGGGGGGGTACCCAAGAATACTCTCGATAAAAATTTTTTTGCTTGGATTATCATGAATCTAGGGCAATAGGTACTCAAAGGAATGCTATTCCTTGTGGGAAAAGTCCCGATGCTTCAAAGCTCGCGCTAAGCCATCAGGCAGAGAGTGAGTCTCTCACATCCCAAATGGGTAGCGGCTCATCGGCCCGCGGGGCCCACAAAATAACCTAAATCATCTTGAGGGTGTATCCCAACATGTCAAAGCACATCCGGGCCAAAGGGCAGAGGACAATTCATCGTTTCCCAAATGGGCGACAACTCATCGACATCGGGCCGTCAAGGTGATATCAACAAAGTTAAGGAGCAACAGGGCTCAAAGAGGCTCAACAAAAAAGGAATAACTGGTTCAGGGTGCCACAGACCCGTCATAACAGCTAGTAGGACCATAAGTCTACCTGATCGTGAAGGTAGTCAACCCAACAAGTCCTGAGATCCCCGGTCAGCAATTCTTGAATTGTGTCGTCCACGGGAACCTTGGTAGCCCTAAGTTCAAAGGAAGGAAAATCTATCCTATCTCTAATAGGCGGAACTTATACCTGCCGAAATGACAAGGAAGCTTCATGAAAGAAAAGAAAGTGGAGGTTCAACTACAAAGCTGGAAACTCTCCAAATAAAAGGACTTACACCGCGTCTAGGTCGGGGAGCCTTCTGACACCCTAGGCACACTAGATAACCACCTATAAGGAGGTATGCTGGGCCAGTCAGGTTGGAGAAGCACGGGGATTCCTCCTCGGGACATGCAAAGATGAATGCAATTATCTAAAGCAGTCCTTAAGTATTGTGGAGGCCCTATTATTCTATGTAGGAAAGTAAATCTTGAAATTTTTAAATCCT